>NW_027018548.1:0-15809 GCF_032854445.1 Liolophura sinensis
GACATTGTAAGTATAAAAGCATGCTCAGTTGCAAAATGGACATTGTAATCATTACATAAGCATATTTAGTTACAAGATGAATATTGTAATCATTATAATAACATCATCAGTTACAAGATGAACATTGTAATAGTTAAAATAGCATGCTCAAATACAAGATGAGCAATGTAATCATTATAATAGCATGCTCAATTACAAGATGAAAATTGTAATTCGTATAATAGCATGCTCAGTTACAAGATGAACATTCTAATCATAATAATAGCATGTTCAGTTACAAGATGAACATTGTAATCAGTATAATAGCATGCTCAGTTACAAAATTAATATTTTAATTATTACACTAGTATGCCCAGTTACAAGATGAACATTGTAATCAGTATAATAGCGTGCTCAGTTACAAGATGAGCAATGTAATCATTATAATAGCATGTTCAGTTACCAGATGAACATTGTAAGAATTATTTTTAGAATAAATCGCTTCCAAACTCTGGTTTATTCACCTTAGTTTAACTAAACGCCATCATATCGTATTTATGTTAATTACATGTAATATTGTAATAGGCATGTTCTTAAGTCAAATGGCCCTTTGTTAGACTGTTTAGCCTTTCAAAACGGAAACTACAGGTATGCATATTTAAGAGAACTTAAGTTTGTCCTTTTTTAAAACCATTTTCTTCATTCCTCAATGAAAAATACATGCATTGTTTCGCACCCCTATTTGCAGCGTACTGGCAATGGGCCAAATGTGTAGAATACGATATCTGTGAAATTAATCTGACTGCAATAAGATCAGAAAATTCGACCCCAATTCTTTGATGGTTTTCTCTACGGTTCTTCTATATCGGGACTAGTCTTGCTGACAATGGTAACTGATGCTCGTCGGCAGGTACACGTACGTTAATGAGATCAATAACTTTGTCTCTTTCTTTCAGGACAAATATGTAACTTATTAAACTAACGGTTTTGACAGATAAATCTAACAGCTCTGTGATCTCATCATGTTAGAAATGAAATAACAAATGCGATATAGACGTACTTGAGCTCCTAATATGTTTTTTCCAGAGTGCTTACGGTGGACTTCGTTTGGATTCTGTGAGGGTTTTGATAGGTCTGTTATATGTTAATTGTGGATTACTGAAAACTCGCTCCACTAATATTATATGTACAGACATGTTTGCTTAAAGCCTTCCTTTCACTAGGAAATAAAATAGCCTGAGTAGGAGCCTTGTCAGGTGGGGTTATGTATGGGAGGACTAAGGTTTGCCTGAAGTGAAAGACATAGGTACAGTAAATGGCGCAGAGACATACATGTCTTTACAGATAAATGTTATCTGATCGTCAGTTGCACAGACCGGCCCGGATAGCACAGTTGGTAGAGCGTCCGCTTCGGGACCGGTAGATCCAGGATCAATCCTTGGTCGAGTCACACCTAAGACTTTAAAAGAGGAAGTTGTAACTTCCTCGTTTGGCGTTCAGCATGAAGGGTATAGTGCAACGACTGGTTGACCCGTTTCAGCATAATGGCTCGGGCGGGGCGGCTTACTTGCCTTCGGTAAGTCGTCTCAGTGATGCAGCACTAAATAAAAGAGCGGTGAAAATCCGTCCTGCAACAAGGAGGCACATTACACGTGCATGCACCCTAATGATTCCTTCGTCGTCATATGACTGAAAAATTGTTTAGATACGACGTTAAACCCCAAGCACTCACTCACTCAGTTGCACAGCGACATACAAGATGAAGATTGTAATCGACATAATAGCATGTTCAGTTACAAAATGAGCATTGTAATCATTGTAATAGCATGTTCAGTTACAAAGTGAACATTGTAATCCTTATAATTGCATGTTCAGTTACAAGATGAACATTGTAATCATTATAAAAACATCATCAGTTGCAAGGTGAACATTGTAATCAGTATACAAGCATGCTCAGTTGCAAAATGGACATTGTAATCATTACAATAGCATATTCAGTTACAAGATGAACATTGTAATCATTATAATCATGTGCTCAGTTACAAGGTGAACATTGTAATCATTACAAAAGCGTGCTCAGTTACAAGATGAACATTGTAATCATTATAAAAACATGCCCAGTTACAAGATGAACAATGTAATAGTTAAAATAGCATGATCAGTTACGAAGTGAACATTGTAATCATTATAATAGCATGCTCAGTTGCAAGATAAACATTGTAATCATTAAAATATCATTTTCAGTTACAAGATGAAGACTGTAATCGACATAATAGCATGTTCAGTTACAAGATGAACATTGTAATCATTGTAACAGCATGTTCAGTTACAAAGTAAACATTGTAATCATTATAATAGCGTCAACGGTTACAAAATCACCATTGTAATCAATATAATAGCATGCTCAGTTACAAAATGAATATTGCAATCATTATATTAGCATATTTCATTACAAGATGAACATTGTAATCATTATTATAGCATATGTAGTTACAAGATGAACATTTTAATCATTATAAAAACATCATCAGTTACAAGGTGAACATTGTAATCAGTATAAAAGCATGCTCAGTTGCAAAATGGATATTGTAATCATTACATTAGCATATTCACTTACAAGATGAACATTGTAATTATTATAATAATGTGCTCAGTTACAAGGTGAACAATGTAATCATTGTAAAAGCATGTTCAGTTACAAAGTGAACATTGTATTCCTTATAATTGCATGTTCACTTTCAAAGTGAACATTGTAATCATTATAAAAAGTAAACAGTTTTAAAGTGAACATTGTAATCAGTATACAAGCAAGCTCAGTTGCAAAATGGACATTGTAATCATTACAATAGCATATTCAGTTACAAGATGAACATTGTAATCATTATAATAATGCGCTCAGTTACAAGGTGAACCATGTAATCATTGTAATAGCATGTTCAGTTACAAAGTGAACATTGTAATCCTTATAATTGCATGTTCAGTTATAAGATGAACATTGTAATCATTATAAAAACATAAACAGTTACAAGGTGAACATTGTAATCAGTATACAAGCATGCTCAGTTGCAAAATGGACATTGTAATCATTACATTAGCATATTCACTTACAAGATGAATATTGTAATCATTATAATAACATCATCAGTTACAACATAAGCATTGTATTCATTATATTAGCTCGTTCACTTACAAGATAGACATTGTAATCATTATAAAAGCATGTTCAGTTACAAGGTGAACATAGTAATCATTTTAAAAACATGCTCAGTTGCAAGATGAAGATTGTAATCGACATAATAGCATGTTCAGTTTTAAGATGAACATTGTAATCATTATAAAAACATCATCAGTTGCAAGGTGAACATTGTAATCAGTATACAAGCATGCTCAGTTGCAAGATAAACATTGTAATCATTACATTAGCATATTCACTTACAAGATGAATATTGTAATCATTATAATAACATCATCAGTTACAAAGTAAACATTGTATTCATTATATTAGCACGTTCAATTACAAGATGAACATTGTAATCATTATAAAAGCATGTTCAGTTACAAGGTGAACATTGTAATCTTTATAAAATCATGCTCAGTTACAAGATGAACATTCTAATCATTATAATAGCATGTTCAGTTACAAGGTGGACATTGTAAGTATAAAAGCATGCTCAGTTGCAAAATGGACATTGTAATCATTACATAAGCATATTTAGTTACAAGATGAATATTGTAATCATTATAATAACATCATCAGTTACAAAATGAACATTGTATTCAATATATTAGCACGTTCAATTACAAGAAAAACATTGTAATCATTATAATATCATGCTCAGTTGCAAGATAAAGATTGTAATCGACATAATAGCATGTTCAGTTACAAGATGAACATTGTAATCATTGTAATAGCATGTTCAGTTACAAAGTGAACATTGTAATCCTTATAATTGCATGTTCAGTTACAAGATGAACGTTGTTATCATTATAAAAACATCATCAGTTCCTAGGTGAACATTGTAATCAGTATACAAGCATGCTCAGTTGCAAAATGGACATTGTAATCATTGCAATAGCATATTCAGTTACAAGATGAACATTGCAATCATTATAATAATGTGCTCAGTTACAAGGAGAACATTGAAATCATTACAATAGCGTGCTCAGTAACAAGGTGAACATTGTAATCATTATAATAACATCATCAGTTACAAGATGAACATTGTAATAGTTAAAATAGCATGCTCAAATACAAGATGAGCAATGTAATCATTATAATAGCATGCTCAATTACAAGATGAAAATTGTAATTCGTATAATAGCATGCTCAGTTACAAGATGAACATTCTAATCATAATAATAGCATGTTCAGTTACAAGATGAACATTGTAATCAGTATAATAGCATGCTCAGTTACAAAATTAATATTTTAATTATTACACTAGTATGCCCAGTTACAAGATGAACATTGTAATCAGTATAATAGCGTGCTCAGTTACAAGATGAGCAATGTAATCATTATAATAGCATGTTCAGTTACCAGATGAACATTGTAATCATTATTATA
Source organism: Liolophura sinensis (assembly GCF_032854445.1). Taxonomy (NCBI): domain Eukaryota; kingdom Metazoa; phylum Mollusca; class Polyplacophora; order Chitonida; family Chitonidae; genus Liolophura; species Liolophura sinensis. The sequence continues at coordinate 4,547 of NW_027018548.1, forward strand.
GCATATGTAGTTACAAGATGAACATTGTAATCATTATAAAAACATCATCAGTTACAAGGTGAACATTGTAATCAGTATAAAAGCATGCTCAGTTGCAAAATGGATATTGTAATCATTACATTAGCATATTCACTTACAAGATGAACATTGTAATTATTATAATAATGTGCTCAGTTACAAGGTGAACAATGTAATCATTGTAAAAGCATGTTCAGTTACAAAGTGAACATTGTATTCCTTATAATTGCATGTTCACTTTCAAAGTGAACATTGTAATCATTATAAAAACATCATCAGTTGCAAAGTCAAAATTGTAATCAGTATACAAGCATGCTCAGTTGCAAAATGGACATTGTAATCATTACAATAGTATATTCACTTACAAGATGAACATTGTAATCATTATAATAATGTGCTCAGTTACAAAGTGAACAATGTAATCATTGTAATAGCATCTTCAGTTACAAAGTGAACATTGTAATCCTTATAATTGCATGTTCAGTTACAAGATGAACATTGTAATCATTATAAAAAGTAAACAGTTTTAAAGTGAACATTGTAATCAGTATACAAGCATGCTCAGTTGCAAAATGGACATTGTAATCATTACATTAGCATATTCACTTACAAGATGAATATTGTAATCATTATAATAACATCATCAGTTACAACATAAGCATTGTATTCATTATATTAGCTCGTTGACTTACAAGATAAACATTGTAATCATTATAAAAGCATGTTCAGTTACAAGGTAAACATAGTAATCATTTTAAAAACATGCTCAGTTGCAAGATGAAGATTGTAATCGACATAATAGCATGTTCAGTTACAAGATGAACATTGTAATCATTATAAAAACATCATCAGTTGCAAGGTGAACATTGTAATCAGTATACAAGCATGCTCAGTTGCAAGATAAACATTGTAATCATTACATTAGCATATTCACTTACAAGATGAATGTTGTAATCATTATAATAACATCATCAGTTACAAAGTAAACATTGTATTCATTATATTAGCACGTTCAATTACAAGATGAACATTGTAATCATTATAAAAGCATGTTCAGTTACAAGGTGAACATTGTAATCTTTATAATAGCATGTTCAGTTACAAAATTAATATTTTAATTATTACACTAGTATGCCCAGTTACAAGATGAACATTGTAATCAGTATAATAGCGTGCTCAGTTACAAGATGAGCAATGTAATCATTATAATAGCATGTTCAGTTACCAGATGAACATTGTAAGAATTATTTTTAGAATAAATCGCTTCCAAACTCTGGTATATTCACCTTAGTTTAACTAAACGCCATCATATCGTATTTATGTTAATTACATGTAATATTTTAATAGGCATGTTCTTAAATCAAATGGCCCTTTGTTAGACTGTTTAGCCTTTCAAAACGGAAACTACAGGTATGCATATTTAAGAGAACTTATGTTTGTCCTTTTTTAAAACCATTTTCTTCATTCCTCAATGAAAAATACATGCATTGTTTCGCACCCCTATTTGCAGCGTTCTGGCAATGGGCCAAATGTGTAGAATACGATATCTGTGAAATTAATCTGACTGCAATAAAATCAGAAAATTCGACCCCAATTCTTTTATGGTTTTCTCTACGGTTCTTCTATATCGGGACTAGTCTTGCTGACAATGGTAACTGATGCTCGTCGGCAGGTACACGTACGTTAATGAGATCAATAACTTTGTCTCTTTCTTTCAGGACAAATATGTAACTTATTAAACTAACGGTTTTGACAGATAAATCTAACAGCTCTGTGATCTCATCATGTTAGAAATGAAATAAAAAATGCGATATAGACGTACTTGAGCTCCTAATATGTTTTTTCCAGAGTGCTTACGGTGGACTTCGTTTGGATTCTGTGAGGGTTTTGATAGGTCTGTTATATGTTAATTGTGGATTACTGAAAACTCGCTCCACTAACATTATATATACAAACATGTATGCTTAAAGCCTTCCTTTCACTAGGAAATAAAATAGCCTGAGTAGGAGCCTTGTCAGGTGGGGTTATGTATGGGAGGACTAAGGTTTGCCTGAAGTGAAAGACATAGGTACAGTAAATGGCGCAGAGACATACATGTCTTTACAGATAAATGTTATCTGATCGTCAGTTGCACAGACCGGCCCGGATAGCACAGTTGGTAGAGCGTCCGCTTCGGGACCGGTAGATCCAGGATCAATCCTTGGTCGAGTCACACCTAAGACTTTAAAAGAGGAAGTTGTGACTTCCTCGTTTGGCGTTCAGCATGAAGGGGGATAGTGCAACGACTGGTTGACCCGTTTCAGTATAATGGCTCGGGCGGGGCGGCTTACTTGCCTTCGGTAAGTCGTCTCAGTGATGCAGCACTAAATACAAGAGCGGTGAAAATCCGTCCTGCAACAAGGAGGCACATTAAACGTGCATGCACCCTAATGATTCCTTCGTCGTCATATGACTGAAAAATTGTTGAGTACGACGTTAAACCCCAAGCACTCACTCACTCACTCAGTTGCACAGCGACATACATACAAGATGAAGATTGTAATCGACATAATAGCATATTCAGTTACAAGATGAACATTGTAATCATTATAATCATGTGCTCAGTTACAAGGTGAACATTGTAATCATTACAATAGCGTGCTCAGTTACAAGATGAACATTGTAATCATTATAAAAACATGCCCAGTTACAAGATGAACATTGTAAAAGTTAAAATAGCATGATCAGTTACGAAGTGAACATTGTAATCATTATAATAGCATGCTCAGTTGCAAGATAAACATTGTAATCATTATAATATCATTTTCAGTTACAAGATGAAGATTGTAATCGACATAATAGCATGTTCAGTTACAAGATGAACATTTTAATCATTGTAATAGCATGTTCAGTTACAAAGTAAACATTGTAATCATTATAATAGCGTCAACGGTTACAAAATCACCATTGTAATCAATATAATAGCATGCTCAGTTACAAAATGAATATTGCAATTATTATATTAGCATATGTAGTTACAAGATGAACATTGTAATCATTATTATAGCATATGTAGTTACAAGATGAACATTTTAATCATTATAAAAACATCATCAGTTACAAGGTGAACATTGTAATCAGTATAAAAGCATGCTCAGTTGCAAAATGGATATTGTAATCATTACATTACCTTATTCACTTACAAGATGAACATTGTAATCATTATAATAATGTGCTCAGTTACAAGGTGAACAATGTAATCATTGTAATAGCATGTTCAGTTACAAAGTGAACATTGTAATCCTTATAATTGCATGTTCAGTTACAAAGTGAACATTGTAATCATTATAAAAACATCATCAGTTGCAAGGTGAACATTGTAATCAGTATACAAGCATGCTCAGTTGCAAAATGGACATTGTAATCATTACAATAGCATATTCAGTTACAAGATGAACATTGTAATCATTATAATAATGCGCTCAGTTACAAGGTGAACCATGTAATCATTGTAATAGCATGTTCAGTTACAAAGTGAACATTGTAATCCTTATAATTGCATGTTCAGTTATAAGATGAACATTGTAATCATTATAAAAACATAAACAGTTACAAGGTGAACATTGTAATCAGTATACAAGCATGCTCAGTTGCAAAATGGACATTGTAATCATTACATTAGCATATTCACTTACAAGATGAATATTGTAATCATTATAATAACATCATCAGTTACAACATAAGCATTGTATTCATTATATTAGCTCGTTCCCTTACAAGATAGACATTGTAATCATTATAAAAGCATGTTCAGTTACAAGGTGAACATAGTAATCATTTTAAAAACATGCTCAGTTGCAAGATGAAGATTGTAATCGACATAATAGCATGTTCAGTTTTAAGATGAACATTGTAATCATTATAAAAACATCATCAGTTGCAAGGTGAACATTGTAATCAGTATACAAGCATGCTCAGTTGCAAGATAAACATTGTAATCATTACATTAGCATATTCACTTACAAGATGAATATTGTAATCATTATAATAACATCATCAGTTACAAAGTAAACATTGTATTCATTATATTAGCACGTTCAATTACAAGATGAACATTGTAATCATTATAAAAGCATGTTCAGTTACAAGGTGAACATTGTAATCTTTATAAAATCATGCTCAGTTACAAGATGAACATTCTAATCATTATAATAGCATGTTCAGTTACAAGGTGGACATTGTAAGTATAAAAGCATGCTCAGTTGCAAAATGGACATTGTAATCATTACATAAGCATATTTAGTTACAAGATGAATATTGTAATCATTATAATAACATCATCAGTTACAAAATGAACATTGTATTCAATATATTAGCACGTTCAATTACAAGAAAAACATTGTAATCATTATAATATCATGCTCAGTTGCAAGATAAAGATTGTAATCGACATAATAGCATGTTCAGTTACAAGATGAACATTGTAATCATTGTAATAGCATGTTCAGTTACAAAGTGAACATTGTAATCCTTATAATTGCATGTTCAGTTACAAGATGAACGTTGTTATCATTATAAAAACATCATCAGTTCCTAGGTGAACATTGTAATCAGTATACAAGCATGCTCAGTTGCAAAATGGACATTGTAATCATTGCAATAGCATATTCAGTTACAAGATGAACATTGCAATCATTATAATAATGTGCTCAGTTACAAGGAGAACATTGAAATCATTACAAGAGCGTGCTCAGTAACAAGGTGAACATTGTAATCATTATAAAAATATGCCCAGTTACAAGATGAACATTGTAATAGTTAAAATAGCATGCTCAAATACAAGATGAGCAATGTAATCATTATAATAGCATGCTCAGTTGCAAGATAAACATTGTAATCATTATAATATCATTTTCAGTTACAAGATGAAGATTGTAATCGACATAATAGCATGTTCAGTTACAAGATGAACATTGTAATCATTGTAATAGCATGTTCAGTTACAAAGTAAATATTGTAATCATTATAATAGCGTCAACGGTTACAAAATCACCATTGTAATCAATATAATAGCATGCTCAGTTACAAAATGAATATTGCAATTATTATATTAGCATATGTAGTTACAAGATGAACATTGTAATCATTATTATAGCATATGTAGTTACAAGATGAACATTTTAATCATTATAAAAACATCATCAGTTACAAGGTGAACATTGTAATCAGTATACAAGCATGCTCAGTTGCAAAATGGATATTGTAATCATTACATTAGCATATTCACTTACAAGATGAACATTGTAATCATTATAATAATGTGCTCAGTTACAAGGTGAACAATGTAATCATTGTAATAGCATGTTCAGTTACAAAGTGAACATTGTAATCCTTATAATTGCATGTTCAGTTACAAAGTGAACATTGTAATCATTATAAAAACATCATCAGTTGCAAGGTGAACATTGTAATCAGTATACAAGCATCCTCAGTTGCAAAATGGACATTGTAATGATTACAATAGGATATTCAGTTACAAGATGAACATTGTAATCATTATAATAATGCGCTCAGTTACAATGTGAACAATGTAATCATTGTAAAAGCATGTTCAGTTACAAAGTGAACATTGTAATCCTTATAATTGCATGTTCAGTTATAAGATGAACATTGTAATCATTATAAAAACATAAACAGTTACAAGGTGAACATTGTAATCAGTATACAAGCATGCTCAGTTGCAAAATGGACATTGTAATCATTACATTAGCATATTCACTTACAAGATGAATATTGTAATCATTATAATAACATCATCAGTTACAAAGTAAACATTGTATTCATTATATTAGCACGTTCAATTACAAGATGAACATTGTAATCATTATAAAAGCATGTTCAGTTACAAGGTGAACATTGTAATCTTTATAAAAACATGCTCAGTTACAAGGTGGACATTGTAAGTATAAAGCATGCTCAGTTGCAAAATGGACACTGTAATCAATACATAAGCATATTTAGTTACAAGATGAATATTGTAATCATTATATAAACATCATCAGTTACAAAATGAACATTGTATTCATTATATTAGCACGTTCAATTACAAGATGAACATTGTAATCATTATAATATCATGCTCAGTTGCAAGATAAAGATTGTAATCGACATAATAGCATGTTCAGTTACAAGATGAACATTGTAATCATTGTAATAGCATGTTCAGTTACAAAGTGAACATTGTAATCCTTATAATTGCATGTTCAGTTACAAGATGAACGTTGTAATCATTATAAAAACATCATCAGTTCCTAGGTGAACATTGTAATCAGTATACAAGCATGCTCAGTTGCAAAATGGACATTGTAATCATTGCAATAGCATATTCAGTTACAAGATGAACATTGCAATCATTATAATAATGTGCTCAGTTACAAGGAGAACATTGAAATCATTACAATAGCGTGCTCAGTTACAAGGTGAACATTGTAATCATTAAAAACATGCCCAGTTACAAGATGAACATTGTAATAGTTAAAATAGCATGCTCAAATACAAGATGAGCAATGTAATCATTATAATAGCATGCTCAATTACAAGATGAATATTGTAATTCGTATAATAGCATGCTCAGTTACAACATGAACATTGTAATCATTATAATAGCATGTTCAGTTACAAGATGAACATTGTAATCAGTATAATAGCATGCTCAGTTACAAAATTAATATTTTAATTATTACACTAGTATGCCCAGTTACAAGATGAACATTGTAATCAGTATAATAGCGTGCTCAGTTACAAGATGAGCAATGTAATCATTATAATAGCATGTTCAGTTACCAGATGAACATTGTAAGAATTATTTTTAGAATAAATCGCTTCCAAACTCTGGTATATTCACCTTAGTTTAACTAAACGCCATCATATCGTATTTATGTTAATTACATGTAATATTGTAATAGGCATGTTCTTAAGTCAAGTGGCCCTTTGTTAGACTGTTTAGCCTTTCAAAACGGAAACTACAGGTATGCATATTTAAGAGAACTTAAGTTTGTCCTTTTTTAAAACCATTTTCTTCATTCCTCAATGAAAAATACATGCATTGTTTCGCACCCCTATTTGCAGCGTACTGGCAATGGGCCAAATGTGTAGAATACGATATCTGTGAAATTAATCTGACTGCAATAAGATCAGAAAATTCGACCCCAATTCTTTGATGGTTTTCTCTACGGTTCTTCTATATCGGGACTAGTCTTTCTGACAATGGTAACTCATGCTCGTCGGCAGGTACACGTACGTTAATGAGATCAATAACTTTGTCTCTTTCTTTCAGGACAAATATGTAACTTATTAAACTAACGGTTTTGACAGATAAATGTAACAGCTCTGTGATCTCATCATGTTAGAAATGAAATAAAAAATGCGATATAGACGTACTTGAGCTCCTAATATGTTTTTTCCAGAGTGCTTACGGTGGACTTCGTTTGGATTCTGTGAGGGTTTTGATAGGTCTGTTATATGTTAATTGTGGATTACTGAAAACTCGCTCCACTAACATTATATATACAAACATGTATGCTTAAAGCCTTCCTTTCACTAGGAAATAAAATAGCCTGAGTAGGAGCCTTGTCAGGTGGGGTTATGTATGGGAGGACTAAGGTTTGCCTGAAGTGAAAGACATAGGTACAGTAAATGGCGCAGAGACATACATGTCTTTACAGATAAATGTTATCTGATCGTCAGTTGCACAGACCGGCCCGGATAGCACAGTTGGTAGAGCGTCCGCTTCGGGACCGGTAGATCCAGGATCAATCCTTGGTCGAGTCACACCTAAGACTTTAAAAGAGGAAGTTGTGACTTCCTCGTTTGGCGTTCAGCATGAAGGGGGATAGTGCAACGACTGGTTGACCCGTTTCAGTATAATGGCTCGGGCGGGGCGGCTTACTTGCCTTCGGTAAGTCGTCTCAGTGATGCAGCACTAAATACAAGAGCGGTGAAAATCCGTCCTGCAACAAGGAGGCACATTAAACGTGCATGCACCCTAATGATTCCTTCGTCGTCATATGACTGAAAAATTGTTGAGTACGACGTTAAACCCCAAGCACTCACTCACTCACTCAGTTGCACAGCGACATACATACAAGATGAAGATTGTAATCGACATAATAGCATGTTCAGTTACAAAATGAACATTGTAATCATTGTAATAGCATGTTAAGTTACAAAGTGAACATTGTAATCCTTATAATTGCATGTTCAGTTACAAGATGAACATTGTAATCATTATAAAAACATCATCAGCTGCAAGGTGAACATTGTAATCAGTATACAAGCATGCTCAGTTGCAAAATGGACATTGTAATCATTACAATAGCATATTCAGTTACAAGATGAACATTGTAATCATTATAATCATGTGCTCAGTTACAAGGTGAACATTGTAATCATTACAATAGCGTGCTCAGTTACAAGATGAACATTGTAATCATTATAAAAACATGCCCAGTTACAAGATGAACATTGTAATAGTTAAAATAGCATGATCAGTTACGAAGTGAACATTGTAATCATTATAATAGCATGCTCAGTTGCAAGATAAACATTGTAATCATTATAATATCATTTTCAGTTACAAGATGAAGATTGTAATCGACATAATAGCATGTTCAGTTACAAGATGAACATTGTAATCATTGTAATAGCATGTTCAGTTACAAAGTAAACATTGTAATCATTATAATAGCGTCAACGGTTACAAAATCACCATTGTAATCAATATAATAGCATGCTCAGTTACAAAATGAATATTGCAATTATTATATTAGCATATGTAGTTACAAGATGAACATTGTAATCACTATTATAACATATGTAGTTACAAGATGAACATTTTAATCATTATAAAAACATCATCAGTTACAAGGTGAACATTGTAATCAGTATAAAAGCATGCTCAGTTGCAAAATGGATATTGTAATCATTACATTAGCATATTCACTTACAAGATGAACATTGTAATCATTATAATAATGTGCTCAGTTACAAGGTGAACAATGTAATCATTGTAATAGCATGTTCAGTTACAAAGTGAACATTGTAATCCTTATAATTGCATGTTCAGTTACAAAGTGAACATTGTAATCATTATAAAAACATCATCAGTTGCAAGGTGAACATTGTAATCAGTATACAAACATGCTCAGTTGCAAAATGGACATTGTAATCATTACAATAGCATATTCTGTTACAAGATGAACATTGTAATCATTATAATAATGCGCTCAGTTACAAGGTGAACCATGTAATCATTGTAATAGCATGTTCAGTTACAAAGTGAACATTGTAATCCTTATAATTGCATGTTCAGTTACAAGATGAACATTGTAATCATTATAAAAACATAAACAGTTACAAGGTGAACATTGTAATCAGTATACAAGCATGCTCAGTTGCAAAATGGACATTGTAATCATTACATTAGCATATTCACTTACAAGATGAATATTGTAATTATTATAATAACATCATCAGTTACAATGTAAACATTGTATTCATTATATTAGCTCGTTCACTTACAAGATAAACATTGTAATCATTATAAAAGCATGTTCAGCTACAAGGTGAACATAGTAATCATTTTAAAAACATGCTCAGTTGCAAGATGAAGATTGTAATCGACATAATAGCATGTTCAGTTATAAGATGAACATTGTAATCATTATAAAAACATCATCAGTTGCAAGGTGAACATTGTAATCAGTATACAAGCATGCTCAGTTGCAAGATAAACATTGTAATCATTACATTAGCATATTCACTTACAAGATGAATATTGTAATCATTATAATAACATTATCAGTTACAAAGTAAACATTGTATTCATTATATTAGCACGTTCAATTACAAGATGAACATTGTAATCATTATAAAAGCATGTTCAGTTACAAGGTGAACATTGTAATCTTTATAAAATCATGCTCAGTTACAAGATGAACATTCTAATCATTATAATAGCATGTTCAGTTACAAGGTGGACATTGTAAGTATAAAAGCATGCTCAGTTGCAAAATGGACATTGTAATCATTACATAAGCATATTTAGTTACAAGATGAATATTGTAATCATTATAATAACATCATCAGTTACAAAATGAACATTGTATTCAATATATTAGCACGTTCAATTACAAGATGAACATTGTAATCATTATAATATCATGCTCAGTTGCAAGATAAAGATTGTAATCGACATAATAGCATGTTCAGTTACAAGATGAACATTGTAATCATTGTAATAGCATGTTCAGTTACAAAGTGAACATTGTAATCCTTATAATTGCATGTTCAGTTACAAGATGAACGTTGTTATCATTATAAAAACATCATCAGTTCCTAGGTGAACATTGTAATCAGTATACAAGCATGCTCAGTTGCAAAATGGACATTGTAATCATTGCAATAGCATATTCAGTTACAAGATGAACATTGCAATCATTATAATAATGTGCTCAGTTACAAGGAGAACATTGAAATCATTACAATAGCGTGCTCAGTTACAAGGTGAACATTGTAATCATTATAAAAACATGCCCAGTTACAAGATGAACATTGTAATAGTTAAAATAGCATGCTCAAATACAAGATGAGCAATGTAATCATTATAATAGCATGCTCAATTACAAGATGAAAATTGTAATTCGTATAATAGCATGCTCAGTTACAACATGAACATTGTAATCATTATAATAGCATGTTCAGTTACAAGATGAACATTGTAATCAGTATAATAGCATGCTCAGTTACAAAATTAATATTTTAATTATTACACTAGTATGCCCAGTTACAAGATGAACATTGTAATCAGTATAATAGCGTGCTCAGTTACAAGATGAGCAATGTAATCATTATAATAGCATGTTCAGTTACCAGATGAACATTGTAAGAATTATTTTTAGAATAAATCGCTTCCAAACTCTGGTATATTCACCTTAGTTTAACTAAACGCCATCATATCGTATTTATGTTAATTACATGTAATATTGTAATAGGCATGTTCTTAAGTCAAATGGCCCTTTGTTAGACTGTTTAGCCTTTCAAAACGGAAACTACAGGTATGCATATTTAAGAGAACTTAAGTTTGTCCTTTTTTGAAACCATTTTCTTCATTCCTCAATGAAAAATACATGCATTGTTTCGCACCCCTATTTGCAGCGTACTGGCAATGGGCCAAATGTGTAGAATACGATATCTGTGAAATTAATCT
>NW_027018549.1:0-10000 GCF_032854445.1 Liolophura sinensis
AGTGTACAGTATTGTGTAACCTGGTGTTTGGTATTGTGTAACCTGGTGTATGGTATTGTGTAACCTAGTGTACACTATTGTGTAACCTAGTGTACAGTATTGTGTAACCTAATATACACTATTGTGTAACCTAGTGTACGGTATTGTGTAACCTAGTATACACGATTGTGTAACCTAGTGTACATTACTGTCTAACCCAGTATACAGTATTGTGTAAACTAGTATACAGTATTGTGTAATCTAGTGTACAACATTGTGTAACCTAGTGTACACTATTGTGTAACCTAGTGTACAGTATTGTGTAACCTAGTATACAGTATTGTGTAACCTAGTGTACACTATTGTGTAACCTAGTGTGCATTACTGTCTAACCAAGTATAGAGTATTGTGTAACCTAGTGTACAGTATTGTGTAACCTGGTGTTTGGTATTGTGTAACCTGGTGTATGGTATTGTGTAACCTAGTGTACACTATTGTGTAACCTAGTGTACAGTATTGTGTAACCTAATATACACTATTGTGTAACCTAGTGTACGGTATTGTGTAACCTAGTATACACGATTGTGTAACCTAGTGTACATTACTGTCTAACCCAGTATACAGTATTGTGTAAACTAGTATACAGTATTGTGTAATCTAGTGTACAACATTGTGTAACCTAGTGTACAGTATTGTGAAATTTAGCATGCAGTGTTGTGTAACCTAGTACACAGTATTGTGATTTAGTATGCAGTATTGTGTAACCTAGTATACAGTATTGTGTAGCCTAGTGTACATTGTTGTGTAACCTGGTGTACAGTATTGCGTAACCTAGTGTACAGTATTGTGTATCTTAGTGTAGATTATTGTGTAACCTAGTGTACAGTATTGTGAAACCTTGTGTACATTATTGTCTATCCCAGTATACAGTATTGTGTAACCTAGCGTACAATTTTTTGAAAACTAGTGTACATTATTGTGCAATCTGGTATGCAGTATTGTGTAACCTGGTGTATGGTATTTTGTAACCTAGTGTACAGTTTTGTGAAACCTAGTGTACAGTATTGTGTAAACTAGTGTACATTATTGTGTAACCTAGTATACAGTATTGTATAACCTAGTATATGTATACAGTACTGTGTAGATAGGTACTTTTTACAATAAACACGCTTCCACCGAAGACACTATTTGATAACATAACAAAATAATAATAATGACTCCGTACATGCTTAAGTGTAAATGTACCATTCATATCAGCTGAATTCTTTCCATTGTTGGCAATAAAATAGAAATTCACCGAGTCACCCAGATGTGTCCCCCAGAAAACGTCCTACTTCCAGTTTACCCTCTGGTGACAGTTCCGGACTAATCAAACAAAACGTTGTATAGTGAGAAAGCACCCGAAATATACAGCACAGGACTGAAAGCGGTGTTTGCTAAACTGTTCAAACGTTCAAACAGCTCGTGTGTGTATGTGTGTGTTTGCACGACTGTTTGCCGAAAACTTGCGCACATCATGTGAATCTTACTTAAGGTCAGAGTCTCTAAACCTGTGTATACTAAGGCAAATGATACACCGAAAGCTGAACCGGAAACAATGGGTATTTCGTCCGGGAGTCTGGGTAATTACGAACATTGGGTGTTTACGTTATCTCGGTGTTGTCTGTATCCAGCTCGAGAGCCCAAAGTTCACCAGCAAATATTCTTGCTACATCTCCGTCAGTGACTAAGCAAACTGGGGATCTGACCATTTAATAATAGGCCGTGATACAGACTGATCTGAAATACCTGGTACAGGTAAATTAATAGAGCGGAACTTCAGATAGATTAATGTAGGACAAAATTGCGTGCACGATGTAAGTGGATTAATAAGACTGGATTTCCACTAAAGGCTACAGAACTGTTAACTGTGTTGGCCTCATTCCCCGTAGGTAGAACAGCCACTCGGTTGTCAACAGGTGGATCCGTGAGCAGATTATGTAATTGCAGCATAGTGTATATGCCCTTTTTATCTATGCACTGAATGATTTTAAAACAGTTTATTTTTCCGACTGTGTCAATTCCTTGTGTTGGATATTTCCTAGTTTTCTGTTGATTTCAGTTTCAAATTGACGCTGCATATCTTTCTGCTGGATGCTTCTTGTATTTCCCTTGGTTGCTTAACAGCTTTCATTTGCGTACTTTTGTGCACTATGATTTTCTGTTCTGTTGGATGCTAATTTGATTTTCCGTTTAATATTTCATATTATTCCTTTGGATACTTCATGAATTTCCGCTGGATTCTTCATGACTTTCCGTTGGACGCTTCATGACTTTCCGTTGGACGCTTCATGACTTTCCGTTGGACGCTTCATGGCTTTCCGCTGGATGCCACATTACTATCCGTTGGATGCTTCACGACTTTCCGCTGGATGCCACATTACTTTCCGTTGGATGCTTCATGACTTTCCGCTGGTTGTCAAAAACTGTTACTTGGATGATTCCCAACATTATGTTTTACCTTTCACCACATGATATGGCCACAGCCAATGTGATTCATTTCCCTTCACCAGCTGACCTCAACTAGAAATGCATAAAGATTTGGCTCATCTGAAACAGGAATTGAACATCTAATAGGCACCTTTGGACTATCGATTCGTAACATACTAACCAGATCCACTTTTTGTACGAACCCATCATCAGAGGAAGTTAACCATGTCTTGCATGTACAATTCGTATTACTGGGTCTGAATAAACACGGTGGTTTGTGCTTGAGAATATTTCAAATAATTTAGGCTATTCTTGTACGAAAATATAAAAATGTCTGGCAGCGCAAACACCTTTCATCCGGCCGATTACGCTCTGTTCGGAGCTAGTCTGGCCCTGTCGGCAGGAGTGGGTGTATTTTACGCCATCAAAGACTGTAAGAAGAGCAACACGGAAGAGATATTGATGGGTGGACGGAACATGTCCGTGATACCTGTTGCCTTGTCGTTATTGGCCAGTTTTCAATCGGCTATTTCTATCGTCGGGGTGCCGGCAGATACGTACTATTTTGACACGATGTACTTGTGGTTTGGAGTGGCTGCCATACCCATGACAATCTTGTCCAATTACATCTACATCCCGATCTTCTACAACCTTAAAATTACCAGCTCCTATGAGGTAAGTTACCTTCCTGAATGCTTGATGTATGGTTGTAGTTATGATCACAAGTGTATACATATATGTGTAGTTCCCCTTTAACTAAAGAATGCTATGGTCACCCACGTGTTTAACGCAAATGTTCGCCTCGATCTGAAGTTAGGACGTGGTACGAATCACCACGTGCCTCCACTGATCGAACTGGTCTAAAGACTCCTGTAACAGATTACAGACTGAAGTCTGAAAGTTAACAGGTGCCACCAGAAAAGTAAGCTTCATCTAGCGAATATGTTTTTAAAACTACAACTGAAAAAACTTTACTCATTGGTGTTTGTTTTTTAATTCCTATGAATCAAATGCACACAAACATTTAGCGGGCTTCTACTTAGGGACTCTTCCTATCTTCCATAATTCAAACACTTGTTAGTGACTATTTTGTTGTCACTAAGTTCAGGAAATTCAACACTGTAGTACATGTAGCTTTGTGCCTCACATGGCAATCAGTTCTGGTCTTTGTGCCTCACATGGCAATCAGTTCTGATCTTTGTGCCTCATATGGCAATCATTTCTGGTCTTTGTGCCTCACATGGCAATCAGTTCTGGTCTTTGTGCCTCATAGTGCAGCATTATCTGGTCTTTGTGCTTGATAGTGCAGCATTATCTGGTCTTTGTGCTTGATAGTGCAGCATCATCTGCTTTTGTGCTTCACAGAGCAGTCTACATGGTCTATGTGCTTCACAGTGCAGCAGCATCTGTTTTTGTGCTTCACAGTGCAGCTTTCTTCGGTCCACATCGCACTGCACTTTCTGTGAGCTGACACCCGCAAAAACCGGACCACATACCAGCCCGTAGCTTATCTCTATTTTACACTGGTTTATTGTTTGCATTTTAAGGACTTTACTAGGCCTAGGACATTGTATTTATTTCTTTATTAATGTAGCTGTGTACCACTGTGTACAAATGCCTATTTGTAGTTGGGAATCACCGTATATGAAGGTCTATGTACATGCAATTAAACCCACTGTGTACGAAGGTCTATGTACATGTAGCTGGGAACCACTGTGTACGAAAGTCTATGCACGTGTAGCTGGGAACCACTGTGTACGAAGGTCTATATACATGTAATTAAACCCACTGTATACGAAGGCCTATGTACATGTTTATTTATTTTATTTATTTGATTGGTGTTTTACGCCGTACTTAAGAATATTTCACTTATACGACGGCGGCCAGCATTATGGTGGGAGGAAACCGAGGGAAAACCCACGACCATCCGCAGGCTGCTGACAGACCTTCCCACGTACGGCCGGAGAGGAAGCCAGCATGAGCTGGACTTGAAATTCACAGCGACCGAATTGATGAGAGACTCCTGGGTCATTACGCTGCGCTAGCGCGCTAACCAACTGAGCCACTGAGGCCCCTATGTACAGGTAGTTGGGGACCACTGTGTATGAAGGTCTATACACGTGTAGCTGGGAAGCACTGTGTACGAAGGTCTATGCAGATGTAGCTAGTAACCACTGAGTACGACGGAATATGCACATCTAGCTGGGAACAACTACATACAGTAGGCCCATGTAGATGTAGCTGGGAACCACTGTGTACGAAGGTCTATGCACATGTAGCTGGGAACCACTGTGTACGAAAGTCTATGCACGTGTAGCTGGGAACCACTGTGTACGAAGGTCTATATACATGTAATTAAACCCACTGTATACGAAGGCCTATGTACATGTTTATTTATTTTATTTATTTGATTGGTGTTTTACGCCGTACTTAAGAATATTTCACTTATACGACGGCGGCCAGCATTATGGTGGGAGGAAACCGAGGGAAAACCCACGACCATCCGCAGGCTGCTGACAGACCTTCCCACGTACGGCCGGAGAGGAAGCCAGCATGAGCTGGACTTGAAATTCACAGCGACCGAATTGATGAGAGACTCCTGGGTCATTACGCTGCGCTAGCGCGCTAACCAACTGAGCCACTGAGGCCCCTATGTACAGGTAGTTGGGGACCACTGTGTATGAAGGTCTATACACGTGTAGCTGGGAAGCACTGTGTACGAAGGTCTATGCAGATGTAGCTAGTAACCACTGAGTACGACGGAATATGCACATCTAGCTGGGAACAACTACATACAGTAGGCCCATGTAGATGTAGCTGGGAACCACTGTGTACGAAGGTCTATGCACATGTAGCTGGGAACCACTGTGTACGAAGGTCTATGCAGATGTAACTAGTAACCACTGAGTACGACGGAATATGCACATGTAGCTGGGAACAACTACATACAGTAGGCCCATGTAGATGTAGCTGGGAACTAATGTGTACGAAACTCTATACACATGTACCTGGGAAGCACTGTGTACGAAGGTCTATGCAGATGTAGCTAGTAACCACTGAGTACGACGGAATATGCACATGTAGCTGGGAACAACTACATACAGTAGGCCCATGTAGATGTAGCTGGGAACTAATGTGTACGAAGCTCTATACACATGTAGCTGGGAAGCACTGTGAACGAAGGTCCATGCAGATGTAGCTAGTAATCACTGAGTACGACGGAATATGCACATGTAGCTGGGAACAACTACATACAGTAGGCCCATGTAGATGTAGCTGGGAACCACTGTGTACGAAGGTCTATGCACATGTAGCTGGGAACCACTGTGAACGAAGGTCTATGCACATGTACCTGGGAAGCACTGTGTACGAAGGTCTATGCAGATGTAACTAGTAACCACTGAGTACGACGGAATATGCACATGTAGCTGGGAACAACTACATACAGTAGGCCCATGTAGATGTAGCTGGGAACTAATGTGTACGAAGCTCTATACACATGTACCTGGGAAGCACTGTGTACGAAGGTCTATGCAGATGTAGCTAGTAACCACTGAGTACGACGGAATATGCACATGTAGCTGGGAACAACTACATACAGTAGGCCCATGTAGATATAGCTGGGAACCACTGTGTACGAAGGTCTATGCACATGTAGCTGGGAACCACTGTGAACGAAGGTCTATGCACATGTAGCTGTATGTTGAATGAGTATTACATATAAAGAGGTCTTATTTTGATCTGTGTAGAGCAGGCTAGACGGAACGCTCGTCAAAACAGTTACTGTTATATATGCTAACTTGGCGATTCTTCCTCACCCAGAGATCTCAATGTACGTCTGTCAAACGCATAGTTGTGGTCATCTCTTTAGGGTAGTAGTTCTCGCCCTGGCCCACAATGTTGTGGGCAGGGCGAGTAAATAGATCCTTAAGCCTTAACCTTGTAATACAGGGAGGTGTACAACCAGTTGAAGTATACAATCGGCTAAAGGAGTTAGTGGGGAGTGAGCCTAATGTCCTAAAGGGACTAATCAATGTCTCTAGAGATGTCTGGAATGTTACAGTGGCTACGCAAACTGTGAAGGAACAGCTGTTGACTAGCGGCTTCTCATTTAACGGGGTAAATTGTCCAATATATGATGTGGAGGAGCAAAGGCTCCTGGTTAGATCTCGATGCCCGATCGAGGTGCCCGATGACACTATTCGAGGTTTGATATCTTGGTATGGCACGGTCCATCACGTCAGCCGGGAACATTACCTTTTTGATAGGTCACTTGAGAATGGTATGCGCCGTATTTACATGAGTGGTGTGACCGAGATCATTCCACACTCAATTTCGGTTGGAAATTTTAGAATTCCTTTGTGATACAGAGGTCAGGTCCGTGCCTGTCACATCTGTGATAGCGCAGAACATTTCAAGGCCGACTGTCCTTTAAAGGATAAATGCCTCAAGTGTAAACAGGCAGGCCACTTTCAAAAGGACTGCCCGCTGAGCGATGAAAATGACAATGGCGATAATGACGATAACGATTGCAATGATAATGATGATGATAATAAACATAGTAATGTTTATGAAGTTGAAGGTGACAATAAAGATGAGAATGAAGGTCGAAGAGATGATGATGGTAATTATAGTGAGGGACATGGGAATGATATGGAAATTGGGGTTTCTGGCGAGTCTGTTCCTTTCAGTCAACAAAATAAAGGGACTTTGGATAACTCTGCTGCTGACAACGAGGAAGCTGGAGATTGGCAAGTTGTCACTAACTCCATGTCCTCCAGCAAAAAGATTCGAAATAAGCGCATTGATACTACAAATAAGGTCAGGAAGTTAAGCGAATCGCCAGTAGTAGGTTGGCCCCAGAGCCTTTGCGAGGCATCTCAGACGTCAAATAGCCCGGAGTGGGTTGTCGGTATGAGTCAAATCTCAAATTCCTCCTCACCCCCTAGATCGTCAGAAATTTCGAATACTACGCCATCCTGCATTAAGGAGACGCAATCCAGTGGCGTGACGCCCTCCAAAGGTGCACTTGGTAAGAGCCCGTCCTTATGGGGTAGCACGTTCAGCCCTGACCCGTCTACAATGTCACAGTCAGACACTAGAGATATAGCAGATTGCCTTGATCCTCAGGGAAGCTCTCAGCAATCTGATATGTCTAGGGCTGGTGGAGAATCCAATATGGAGGAATCTCTTTCGGAAATGGATGCACCCGAAGACTTGCCTGCCTATACCAATGAAAAGGGTGAGGTCTTGGTACCTGTCTCAACATCCCTAGGGTCGTATTATCGCACATTGCGACGCGGTTCTAAAGTTGGCAAGGTTAAAAAGCAGAGGAAGTTGATAATGTTGTCACAGGAGGATTTTGCTGAGCGTAGGGCAGCGATGTATAAGAAGTCCAGAAAAAAAAAGAATAAATAAATTTGATGGTAATATAATAAATATAATAATAATGGCTACTACAAAGATCTTACAGTGGAACTGTAGAGGATTGAGGTGTAACCTCGCAGAGCTCCAGATGTTAGCTCAAGACGTCAATCCTGTAGCTTTTAGCTTGCAGGAAACTCTGATGACTGATCCTAGTTATCAATGTCGAGGTTATGTATCTCATCACGCTGTTGCCACGTCTACGAATGGAAAGGCATCAGGGGGTTCTTCTCTTTTGATTAGGCAGGCTGTAATACACAATAGAATGGCACTGAACACCGATTTGCAGGCAGTGGCAGTGAGTATCACCCTGGGTAGAGTATTAACAATCTGTTCTATTTATATACCACCTTCTTCTACTCTTCACCATCAAGAGCTGCAAAATTTATATGATCAATTACCTCAACCGTGTCTTCTTTTGGGTGACTTTAATGCCCATAGTGTTCTCTGGGGTGACTCTAAACGTAACAAGAAGGGCTCTGTATTGAAAGATTTTATATCTAATAACTCTCTAAGCGTCTTAAATGATGGCACACATACTTACCTTCATCCTGCAAAGGGCATTTATTCGGTCCTTGATTTAGCTCTGGCTGATGCAGGGCTAAGATCGGAATTCAGCTGGAGAGTCCATGATGATCTGTGCGGAAGCGACCACTTCCCCACCATACTTACCCTTGGGGAGCCGGTATCTTCCTCCCTTCCACGCTTTAATTATGATAAAGCAGACTGGCCCCGCTTTGCTGTTCTGTGTGGTGAAACACTTACTAGCGACCTTTTTCTTGATGCAGTTGATCCTATCCAGTTATTCTCGGATCAGCTAATCGATGTAGCCTCCAAATGTATCCCGAAATCTTGTGCGGTTCCCCGTATTAAGAAACCGTGGTTCACGGAGGACTGTAAACGAGCTAGGCGTTTCAGGAAACGTGCTGAGCGCGTGTACCGATGTAGACCATCCCCCGGTAATTTAGACGATGTTAGGCGTACTGGAGCTAAAGCCCGTAAGACTATCAAACAGTCCAAACGTGACTCTTGGAAACGTTATGTTTCTAAGATTAATCATCGTACCCCTATGTCAAAAGTCTAGAATATGATCCAACGCATCAAAGGCAAGGGATCCAATGTCACTGTCAATCATCTTAAAGGCGGGAATAATTCTTTGACAGAAAAACTTGACATAGCCAATAGGTTGGGCGCTTCTTTTGCGCACCATTCGTCTTCAGATAATTACTTGCCTCAGTTCTAGCGTAACAAGGAACAGACCGAGGCAAGTCCTCTTGATTTTACATCCTCAAATGAAGAATCCTACAATGCTACATTTTCTCTACATGAACTATCCGCATCCCTTAGCAAGGACCATGGCTCAAATCCAGGGCCAGATGATATCCACTATCAGCTTTTACGACACCTTCCAGAATCTTCCTTGAGGGTGCTTCTTGGAATTTTTAATACCATTTGGATTTCCGGGAATTTTCCTGCCTCATGGCAAAACGCTATTATTGTCCCCATCCCAAATCCCGGAAAGGATTCTACCGATCCAAATAACTATCGTCCTATTTCCTTAACCAGTTGTGTATGCAAGACCATGGAGAGGATGATTAACGATCGCTTGGTTTTGTTTTTGGAGACAAATGAGTTGATAAGCGAAATTCAATGTGGATTTCGAAAGAATCCCAGTACTGTTGATCACCTTGTTCGTCTAGAATGCTTTATTAAGAACGGTATCGTTAATCGTGACCATGTCGTATCTGTCTTTTTTGATCTGGAAAAGGCATATGACACTACTTGGAAATATGGCATTATGAAGGATATGCATGGAGGTCGGCTTCCTGACATTATTCGTAAATTCTTAGACCATCGTCACTTCCAAGTTCGGGTTGGGGCTACCCTATCTGACTACTTTGAACAAGACCAGGGGGTTCCTCAAGGCAGCGTTTTATCACTTACTCTCTTTAGCATTAAGATTAATAGCCTTGCCAGAGTTTTATCTCCTAGTATGAATGCGTCCCTTTTTGTGGACGATCTTGGTATCTCTTGTCGAGGCAAGGGTATGCACACTATTGAGAGACAGCTGCAGATTTGCCTTAACAAAATCCATGCCTGGGCACTGGAGAACGGATTTAAGTTCTCC
>NW_027018550.1:0-15617 GCF_032854445.1 Liolophura sinensis
TCTGTGCCTCGAGATCCTTGTTCCCGACTCGATCTGTGTCAGCGTTTTCATGAAACGGATATAGCCTATATCCACAGGGAACTCTCCTGAACTTGTTGCGTGATATGGTATCAGCAACACAGCTTCACTGTATTATTCATCATCCTCTTATGAAGGCCTACTGCGGTATATTTTTACATTTCTGAAAAGTTTACCACATATAAGTGAAATATTTTTAAGTACGGCGTAAAACAGTAATCAAATAAATAAAATAGAACATTTTGAAGGGACAGGCTAATTTTACCGGTCTCATTCAGTTCATCATAAAACAGACGCCATCTAATCGCATGGCAAATATGTTCATACAGCAGGTGATAAACAGATTCTTCAGTTAAACAGAAGTTTGTGTGTTATGTAAATTGAAGGTGCAACTAAGGAGTTGTCAAGGTGGTACCATAACCGTAAACGTAAGCAAAGAATATCGGTTTGTGTATATTGGACGGGTGTACAGGTACATAACGTTTGATTGATTAGTTTGAAAGGTTTCTAGTCACTTCCTTGACAAGGCGTATTGTGCAAATCATCAGTGGAGGGTGATAAGCAGGTCAGTGAGTAACAGTTCAGCTGTGAGAATGTATGTGAATACCTATATTTAACCCTAACATTTTTCTGACACCTTTCAAAGGCTAATAAGTAAGTTACTTACCTCTAGTCGCTGCTTCCACATCGGTAAGATAAATATATAATAGTACGATTAAAATGTTCCAAGCCATCGTGGCTCCGGTCTATGTTTCTCAGCGGTATACTGTACTGTGTATGTATCAGACGACTTCTTCGCAATAACGTTTCCACTCTACAATATGGACAGTTTAAATGCTGTAACTCGAGATGGAAACTCTAGACAATGTTTGCTGTTCACGTCACCTTCGGTTACAATCGGTATTCGTCCGCCGTTTCCGACTTCGGGTCATAGCGCACAAAGCGACCCAGTATCTTACGATTGGATGCCCTATTGTCGACCGAGCCAATAGCAAAAATGATTATGGACTGAACGTCCTTTAGCCCACATGCAGCTATTTCGGCGAACTAGGCTGTTGGATTCCTACAACACACATCCGGCTGGTACACATCGTACCTCTTATCCGTAGGCCGCTATGTAACTACTTTATATGGAATTCGGCGAGCAGATATTCGTATACAATGTCAACCCGGGTCAATAATGGAAAAAGCAATTCGAGAAACAACTTTCAAAACTTAATTAGTGATCCAAATCGTGCATTATGCTATAGCGTGATTATGGAAGTTATGAAGAGACCTATCCGCATATTTGTAATGTTTGTAATAAATTATTTTTGCAATGATACACTAAAAAAATTAATCTGTTAAATTTACCAGAAAGTCCGCTGTCTGGGTGATGATACAATGTATTCTGTTATTTTATCACAATATTCTGTCATATTTAACATAACATCCCGTTAGTCTAACAGAATCCTTTTGTTTAAATCAATAAAGTATGTGTGTTGTATTTAACAGAACAATCTGCTGTAACAGCAGGATACATTCTAGCATCACTCAGACAACAGAGTTTCTGTTTAAATCAACAGATTAATATTTTTGGTGAACATGCTTCGACTTGTTTGTACATGTATGAATCGAATAAAACCAATGATTATGGAAGCTGATTAAGGGCAACATCGTTTTTATAATATAGACGAGTGCACAGTTCATATAACTGGCGAATACCCTGTTTATCATTGTTCTTCCGAGCTGTTTGCGGTGTTAGTTGCCTTCGAACAAAAACTGTATATGTACAGACTAAAGGGTCTCGTCTGAAAGTGCTGGCTTGATTCTCCAAATGAAATCTGATATTTACTGTAACATTACGACATCGATATTACGGATGTGTGTTGTTCGTAAGCAAAGCTAGATACATATGATATTACATCGAGGTCAGTTTGAGCTGCTAACGATACGGTACCCTGATGTTATAGATGGTACTATTCAAGGTTTACCGTCCATTTTCACATTGTTATCTCTGACATAGGAGATTTCTGTGATGTGTTTTCCGGCGCCTGTTTGTCTCCTTGTCTGGTCCCATGCATTACTTACGTGCAACAGTTTTTATAAATTTTAGACCTATGACAACAGAGCATTTGTTCGGTGGCCTAGTGGTGATAGAACGTCCGCATCGAAGCCAAGAGACCAAAAATTCAAAAAATTGTACTTGTATAGCTGCTTCGCTTGACGCCAACCACTGAGAGATAAGAGCAAGGAAAAGGGACTGGTTGACCCGGTATCTATATAATGTCTGGGAGATTTAATGTCTCTTGTCTTGGGCATGATACCTCATGGGCGGCTGCACTTTGGGGACATGGACTTGTCACAACCTACAGGAAAACACAGTAAAAGTACACACATACATACTTAATGACTTCTCGTCGCCATATGACTAAAAGTTGTTAAAGTACGACGTTAAATACGAAGCATAAATAAAGAGGCTACGTGTTTGTGTGTCTGTCTAGTCCATTGCATAAGCGTTTGTTAAATGTAAGATAACATAGAATTTGAGTTATTTTAGACCAGTAAGGTCTAATAAATTGTAGTTACGCTCACTACAGTTATCTTTCTTCCTAACTCTACGTAAACGCTACATGAAAGGCTCTGTAAAACGAAGATTATGGTTTAAAAAAAACTGAAGAAAGACACGAGAACAGTAGGCATCACAAAATAGGCCACTTAAAACTATGCATAAATGTACTTTCATTTATTTGTTTTAGATTTTTGTGAAGAGAGTTAAAGGCGTTCAAACATTTGAATTCTAAGGTGGGCTTTATGGACTATAATATTAGAGATTAGGAACTCTGACGTCACAGGAAGTTTTTTTGAACTCTTATCACGACGCTGAATGTTGACATAACCCTTTTTTCCCCCACAAGTAAAAGATCACTGGTGGACATCAGGAAAAAAGTGATGTGACATCAGAGTTCCTAGATACTGTCACTATGGCTCATAAAGCCCACCTTACTATTCAAATATTTGAATGCCTTTCAACACTCTTTAAAAAATCTGCAAAAAATAAATAAGAGTATTTTTATGCATAGTTTTCAGCTGTCTTTATGATGAACCTTACTTCACATTTTAGCTTTCTTTTACTTTAACACACAATCTTATTATTGACGCGGACATTGCTACCAAGCGTGGTAGGCGTGGTGTCCAAATTGGCACAGGTTTTACACAGTCCACTGTGCACTTGAATCACTTGACAGCGTCGTTGGCAATGTCACAAACTATTTGAAGGCTATTGGCCTATACCATCAAAATAATGTATACATGTACCTGTTTTACATTTCTGTATAAGGTTTCCTAAACATAAAAAGTTTTTAAAATTTTGGTTTTCTGAGGTTTACCTGATGTGTTTGTTATAGGTGATGTTAAAAGTTCCAGTCTATTTTTGTCTGATTGTGTTCTCATTATTGCATGGTGAACCTTGATTGGCTCATTGTTTAAACACGATATATACGGATGTAATACAGGATACGCGGTGTTAAGCGTCTGGTCATTATTTCAAATAGTTATGGATGAAGTTTTATTTGTGAATTTTTTTAGTAATGTATGTTATTCTTATTGGATAAATATTTTCTTCCTTTTGTATTGCTATTTAGTAAAGTGGGCAAGTCAATCCGAGGAAAGACTTAAAGTGCATCGTCGGTAAACATCAATATATTTATTTTGATCTTTATTCAGTCATCATCGGGGTATTTTTAAGGCAACATCAGGCAACAGTTGTTTGTTTATAACTTACATACATGTACATTTATTCTAATAGTGAACTGCTGTCACTATCAAGTCTCATCGTTGGAAACAAGCTCTACATAGCTGTCGCAACGCTGCTTAAAGGACACATGAAAAGGAACTATGAAACAAAGATTATGTTTCTATGCCAAATGAGCCCCGGAATTTTTGCAAAAAAAATTTCATTTTTGGGGGTATTTTTACACTTGTTAATTTTTCAGAAATTACGTCAACGTTAATCTTGCTTGAAACTTGGTGAACACTCTCGAAGTGCTCTGAGCCCGGTGAACAGAGACGCTGTACCCCCCCACCCCTTTCCCTCCATTCGGTCAGACCCATTTGGTCGACAGGGATTACCGTTGACGTCACCGCTACTTAATTATTTCCAGACTTACCGCTGTAGCCTCAACAAAACTATACTTTGAAGCCACCCCCCCCCCCCCCGCCCCGCCCCGCCAACAAATCTGAGAGATGAAAAATTTGATTTTACTGGCATATGTTATTACACATCATAATCTGCACATTAAGAAATAAAACCACAGTGTTTCAAGTATCCTTTAAAGCGCCTTTGTCATGGCTCTTTACTGTATGTTGTCTTGGAAATTGCGGCAGGCGCAGTTTGCGACTGCTTCGTAGAACGGGTCCTTTGTCAGCATATCGGCTAAACGGCTTAACATAAGCCGTTTGTGAAAGTCATCATCAGAAAACAGATACAGTGGGTTAGAACAACGTTGGAAGCTAATCGCAGCCTTTCAAGGTGATTCAGTGCGTTAGGACCATCTGGATGCCGGTAGACCATCTTTTCGTTCAGTGAAATAAGCCCGTAAATTTGGTAATCTAAAAGGTCTGGTATCCTAAGCAGGATAATCGGCGTTACTGCAAGAAACTGTGCACCTCAAGGAGCGAAACAGACTATAATCGTGACAGCTGTTGACTCACCCGTAAGGCCACTGTTTTTTTCAGTTCTGTTTTATTGTTCTTTTCCTCTTATATTTCTTCTTATAAAGGTTCATACAAGCGATGTTTTGGTCAGAAAATCGTGAAATGGTACCCTGTTTCAGTGACACTAAAATATCTTTTTGTGCATTAGACTCTGCAGGGTGGGGAAAATCTTTGCACCACAACTGTAACCTTATGAGAAATTCTTGAGTTATGCACCAATCAATTTAAAAATATGTATAAATGTAACTTTCAGCCCTATGCTTCCGCTCGGCATGTTAATATTACTGGTAGCTAGAGGACAACATGTTCTATCAACAAGGATTCACGTATGATTTCGCTATATTTGCAACACGTTACGTAATACTATACCTTAACAATTATCCATTATAATTCATTATGGCAAAGCGAGGATGATTGTTTCCTCCAAAAAACCATTATGGTGGTTTCCTCTCACCATAATGCTGTACCACGTAGTATAAATGAAATATTCTGTATGGGGTTAAAAAACCAATCAAATAAATAAATTCAGGGTAACATTTTTTCAACGCAAAACGGCCTGTATCTTTACTCACACAAAAGTATGCTCCCAAGAAAAAAAAAGAACCACAAAGATTTGAGCTCTTCGTAGAGGTGCAGCCTGTTTAACCGAGTGAGTTTTCTAGTTCATTGTACCATGAAGGATATCTGAAAGACCATGGCCGAAATGCGGATTTTAAACTGATCACTTTATAAAGTGTATGTTTTACCTTTGAAGACAAACGTTAACCAAAACGAAACTACTGACCGCCTTACCATATTGTGGTAATCGCAAATGACCTGGTTTATGGTAAGGGGTGGGGGTGAGGGGATCGGCTCTAGTGCAATAGACCAGTCCACGTCAAGCAGAGAAACAGACTATAATTGTGACAGCTGCTGATATCTCCGAAAGGTCACATCCTTTCTCATCTTGCATGCAAGTTACGAAGCTCCAAACATACGCTGTATCAAGTCCATACCCGTGTTCGCGATGTAGGTCAAAATGATCACACTGACAATGAGTAGGAAAAATAACTATCACAAATGTAAATTTCTCAAAAAATTCTTGAGCACACTGCTAAATACCAATCTAATATATACATACATGTATATAAACGAAACTTTCAGCCTTACAATTCCCCTACATATTACATATATCAAGGCGAGTCAAGGACAGACGACCATATGTGCTCTCAAACACGATTCACTTATGATTTTGATATGCATGTAGTTGCCAAATGTACCTTACCTTGCCACATATGTACCTTACTTTGCCACATGTACCTTACCTTGCCACACGCACCTTAATCGAATTATCTAGTCTTATTCATGAAAACACTTATTAATGCAAGATGGTGTACATCTTTACTCACACAAAAGTACTTTTTTCAAAGATAAAAAAATACAAGCACTAATAATTGAACTTTTTCGAAAAGTGCTATATGTTCTCCAAAGTGACTATCGTTAGTCCACGATACTATGAAGGACTCTATCCAGATTTCTGCAGAACTAAGGATTTAAACTTGTCAAAATACGATAAAGTTGATCGAATAAAGTTTGTGTTTTACATAAGAAGACAAACGTTAACCAAAACGAAACTTTGACAGAACAAAGAAATGTAGATATTTTCAGTAAAAACATTTTTCTGGTTAACCTTTATCTTCATACGGTAAATTAAAAAGCACGGTTCGTTCCAACCAAAAATTGGCGTTTTTGATCGAGAGTGCATTTTTGGCGGGTTATTACTGAGCAGCCATCTCTTTTATGGCCATCGAACTTTTATGGACTCTTTGACCAAGATTTATACTTCTTATTCGAAAATCTACAGAAATGTGCTGGGATTTTGAAATATTTTTATCGTACCTGTCTGGGGGTCGATTCTCCGCTTTACCATACGAGGCTCTTTAAACCTATGGCGTCTTGAGATTAAATATCCTTGTGGATTAAGATCTGGTTTTATTTAAATCGCCTCGGTAGATAACAAATAAGTGTACAAGCTTGTCTTAAGGTCATTTTAATTCTAGAAATAAAGCTTAAATTAAGAGGATAATGGCCTACGGGAGAGTTTTGGCAAAAAATCTATATTCGCTATTCAAATCAAATTTTCTGTAGTTACATACAATAGATCAAATTAATACCGTTCAGTAATTCGCGCCTGTACTGTTCATAGTATTAAGATGATTTAATATCTCAAAAATGTATAATGCAACCAGCTTTATAAACTAAAGTTTAGGAATTTTATTAATAGGCTGAAATTTTGTGCAAGGTAATTAGTCCTATAGTCCTAGCCTTTTTTAAAGATAGGCCTATCTGGTTGTCATGACAGCAGCTTTATTTATATTTGAGTTTTCACCACAAGTTTGTATTTATGCTACAAAACTTGATTAAAACCGTCTTTTACCAGCACTGTGGAAATATAGGGCTTTTGACAAGAAGAAAGTAAATATATAAATATATAGTGAACGAACAAAAAAAGGGTACCGGTACGTCTAAACGAACTGACAATAGTTTTACTCTGTCAAAACTGTACGGCTAATATTGTAAGTGCATATCACAGCTAAATCTAAAAAAAAATAAAATAATAAAAAATAAAAAAAAAATAAAAAAACTTCAGAAGACTGATTGTTTCTCATCATTACACGCAGTATCACTGGTTTACCATTCGGTAATTCTGTGGAGGGGGTGAAAAAGAACAAACGTTCAGCTTTTTTCTAGGAGAACAAAGCCAATTGAACCCGGACTTCGTGCTCTAGTATGCCGCATTAAGTTCCTTCCCTTTATCTCTCACCAGATGGCGGTACACAACAAAGATGTCAGCGCCCATGAGAAACTCACTTTTGAAACGATAGAAAATCTTTTACTTGAGAAAAAGAGAAATTGTTCGTCATACATCTCTTCAGATGGGATCGGAGAGCCATAGATGAGAACAGGAACGCTCCTCTGTGACCTGTACAGACATTTTTTTTCTCTTTCACTATGGAAAACCTTCCCGCCTGCAACATGGAAACCACAACAACGTAACACCGACAGACAATTCGAAAGTCCCCGATTTTATCCTACAAATCCGTAGGCCAGTAATACGCTAATAGTGAAGTAGTAAAGGCATTCTACCATGAAATTAGTAAGTCTCACATTTACAACTCCAGTTAAAAAGTTCTCGTGAACAGCTTGACACAATTAAGGCACATCCACATTCAAGGATAGGCGGTGCTACGCACGCTTACCACAACAGAGCAGCCGTGGTCAAATTAGCACCCAGTCGTGGTCAAATTAGCACCCAGTCGTGAGCAGCGTCTATGGAGTTTGAGGCTGCAGCTGCCTTCCACTAAAATGGCAGCATTTCATAAAAACACTTTCTACTTGAAAGTTTCATTGTTCCATTGCTTTTACTGCAAGTTACTGTGAATGGGGATACGGTTTGCATCGCGTGTAGAATTTCAGTTAAATGGATATTTAATGTACTGGTAGTAAATATGCCATGGCTAGGTTGAAGCATAGGCCATCAACTGAAAATTAGCACCATTTACTGTGTGCCGGAACTGTGAGATCTCATGACATTTCAACTAAATGTGGTGGCCTTCTGAATGTGAATGTGGCTTTTTACCCAAATTACTATAATACCCAGACTTTATTATAACTCCCACCATGTGTCTGAGCTACTGCAAGCAGCAGCATTGAGTTAAATTTCAAACATAAGAGAAATGTGTTAATTAGACTGAAAGTAGCTCCATTTTATTTAAAGAGGTCACATATTTGTGCGTGGTTGAGGACATGTCAGATCATTTATGAAACTCCTTTTTTAACATTTTAGAATGGGGCTAACATGTCATCATCAGGAAATTCTGCATACCTCTAAACTCAGGCTTAAATGTTCCCCAGTCCTACTGCTAATAAGAACATGTTAAGGCAGCTTTAAATCTAGTGTGTTGGGTTTCTCTGGCCACTGCTCGGCTTTGTTCACACCTAAACCTTACCATGGGATGTACATGGAATACCGGTGAATATGACGTTCAGAACCCCCATTGAAGTATATATACCTACATATATATATATTTTCTTGGGGCCTCCGTGGCTCAGTCGGTTAGAGCGCTAGTGCAACCCAGAAGCCTCTCACCAATGCGGTCGCCTGTGAGTTCACGTCCAGCTCATGCTGGCTTCCTCTCCGGCCGTAAGTGGGAAGGTCTGCCAGCAACCTGCGGATGGTCGTGGGTTTCCCCCGGGCTGTGCCCGGTTTCCACCCACCATAATGCTGGCTGCCGTCGTATAAGTGAAATATTCTTGAGTACGGCGTAAAACACCAATCAAATAAATATATATATTCTTTGATAAGAACAAGACATTCGAGACTGCAGTCGGAATACAAAGATGTGGAAAACTGAGAATGCTCATTTGTTTTTTATTCTATCATTTCTCCACATCCGAAAAATCTTAGCTTTATACCTATGTTTGTGTGCGTATATATATATATATATATATATATATATATATATATATATATATATATATAGATATATATATATGTACACACACACATAGGAAGCAGGGAGTGGATCTGTGGTTAAAGATGCTTGCCTTTCAATCACTAGGGTGAGCATAACTGTGTATGTCACATGTAGGAAAGTTCATTAGTAACTTGCCAAAGGTTGGTGGTCAATGCCTGGCACACTCCTTTCCTTCACCCATAAACTGAACACCATCTTATAAGCGGAGAATTCTTGAGCATGGCCTTAAGCAAATACAAAGTGAGAGGAATTTTATTGTGTTTTAGTACTGCCTCTCATCGAATCCGAGCAAGCCCTGTCTGGTTCTTCACTTCAAATCCATCCAGGTGATGCTGGACTGTAGCCTGGACATTTCTCAGCTGCAGCACTTTATGCCGTCTCCTGTTGTTGCCAGGTAAGCTAATCAGAACTATCACCCCTGGTGGTTCACTTCAGATCAATCCTCGTCTGAGATTTCTATGATGTTGGGCTTAACAATGAATTTAATCGGCAAGGGATGAGCACAAATCAATGTTGGAGTGCCATATATATAATATCCTGATGTACTTACCAGCCGTTGTGAAAT
This sequence comes from Liolophura sinensis, assembly GCF_032854445.1. NCBI lineage: Eukaryota > Metazoa > Mollusca > Polyplacophora > Chitonida > Chitonidae > Liolophura > Liolophura sinensis. Next base: position 9,796 of record NW_027018550.1, read on the forward strand.
ATGTGGAGGCTGTTATTATTGTATTTGATGGAAAATTTTTGACTCGAACACAGTGATAGACTGCCGCACTTACCTAACATCAGAGCAATCTTGGACTAATCCATTCAGGTGATGGACTGTATAACCTGGACATTTCTCAGTCTTCTTCAAGTCCAGCTCATGCTGGTTTCCTCTCTGGCTGTACGTGGGAAGGTCTGGCACCAACGTGAGGATAGTCGTGGGTTTCCCCTGGGCTCTGCCAGGTTTCCTCCCACCATAATGCTGGCCGCCGTCGTATAAGAAAAATATTCTGGAGTATGGCGTAAAACACCAATCAAACAGATCTCTCAATTGTCTCCTCTGGTTATCAGGGTAAGTCAGAGTTATCTCTTTTGCTGGAGTCCAATTCTGCTGAATACAAGCCAAGGAAGCTGGATTTATAGAGGAGATTTGTAGGTCTTGTAGAACCGGCTGCTCTCACTGTCTGTGGGGCCTTGTTGACAATAAGCTGGCGACAATATTTATGTGTGTTGAAGTCACATATGGCACATTGCTGCATGACTGACTTCACGTGTGGAAAAGTTTATCGGTAACATGCCAAAGGTTGGTGGTTTACACCTAGCATTCCAATTTCCTCTGCCTCAAAAAATGACTGCTATACATGTAGTTCAAGAGAAAAAGCGATGTCAGTGTCAAAACGTCTGAACCTTAAAAGCAAGGTAAATGATAAAAATCGAGATGGTACATGTATCAGTTGCTTTCCTAGACTGACAAAAAAATGGAATGTATTAAAACCGCTGTTGTAGTAAGTTTTGGAGGATAATATGGAAAATGACGTTTTAACTTTTGCCTGCTGTGATGTCCCACAAAAGCGCATGATGTCGCCCATTGGTGACGCATAGCCATAAATATCACATATCTTCCACACACCGTTGTCGTCGTCCAGCTTAATTGCCTTACACAGTTTGCACCATGCCTTGCTCCAGAAGGTTTCCTTCCTGTTACGCTAATTTCTTTTGGAACTGGAGTAGCACTTAAACTGTAACATTGTGCAACAATCAGTGACTCAATCAATCATAAGAGACGTGCTAGCATTCATTAGTTCTAGATTTGACTTGGTGTAAAATCAAATATTTATTTTTTTATTTATTTAATTGATTGGTGTTTTATGCCGTACTCAAGAATATTTCACGTATGTGACGGCGATCAGCATTATGGTGGGAGGAAACCACACAGCGCCCGGGGTGATCCCATGACCATCCGCAGTTTGCTGGTAGACCTTCCCACATACGGCCGGAGAGGAAATGATCATTAGATGGACTTGACCTCACAATGACTGCTTTGGTGAGAGGCCCCCGGGTCATAGCACCATGCTGGCAGGCTATCCCCCGGGGACATGGAAGACCCTTAAATCAAACAATAGAATAAGTAAATATCGATTAATTCTAAATCATACTCATACATCCTGACTTATCATACTCAGACATCCTGACTTATCATACTCATACATCCTGACTTATCATACTCAGACATCCTGACTTATCATACTCACGCATCCTGACTTATCATACTCACGCATCCTGACTTATCATATTCATTCATCCCGACTTATCATACTCACGCATCCTGACGTATCATACTCACGCATCCTGACTTATCATATTCATTCATCCCGACTTATCATACTCACGCATCCTGACTTATCATACTCACGCATCCTGACTTATCATACTCACACATCCTGACTTATCATACTCACACATCCCAACTTATCATACTCACGCATCCTGACTTATCATACTCACACATCCTGACTTATCATACTCACACATCCTGACTTATCATACTCACACATCCTGACTTATCATACTCATACATCCCGACTTATCATACTCACGCATCCTGACTTATCATACTCACGCATCCTGACTTATCATACTCATACATCCTGACTTATCATACTCACGCATCCTGACTTATCATACTCACGCATCCTGACTTATCATACTCACACATCCTGACTTATCATACTCACACATCCTGACTTATCATACTCACACATCCTGACTTATCATACTCACACATCCTGACTTATCATACTCACACATCCTGACTTATCATACTCATACATCCTGACTTATCATACTCATACATCCTGACTTATCATACTCATACTCATACATCCTGACTTATCATACTCACACATCCTGACTTATTATACTCATACATCCTGACTTATCATACTCATACATCCTGACTTATCATACTCACACATCCTGACTTATCATACTCACACATCCTGACTTATCATACTCATACATCCTGACTTATCATACTCATACATCCTGACTTATCATACTCATACATCCTGACTTATCATACTCACACATCCTGACTTATCATACTCACACATCCTGACTTATCATACACATCCTGACTTATCATACTCACACATCCCGACTTATCATACACATCCTGACTTATCATACTCACGCATCCTGACTTATCATACTCAGACATCCTGACTTATCATACTCACACATCCTGACTTATCATACTCACACATCCTGACTTATCATACACATCCTGACTTATCATACTCACACATCCCGACTTATCATACACATCCTGACTTATCATACTCACGCATCCTGACTTATCATACTCAGACATCCTGACTTATCATACTCAGACATCCTGACTTATCATAACTGGACACCAGTGGTGATAAATCCAATATATGTATTGTTTCTTTTGACAGCAGTGGAAGAGGACAGAATGTTAGAGACTGGACTCCTGCAGGGGACAAGTCACTACCACAGCAATTGGTACGTCTACCAACTAACAGTATCAGCTCATTTTCATGAAGTACATGTATAACACTAGTCACGCAAATATTGAACCCATTTAAATAGGCTGTATTGAAGATTTTTGGCAAAAAAAAATCAATATTCGCTCATCGAATTAATTATTTGGTAATTAACAAGAATTGCTCAAATTATTGCATTCTGGTAAACATCGCATTTGTATCTCTGCAATGTATTGTATTAGAGCTATAATGATTCTGATGTCTGAAGATGTTATGATGCAGCCTGCTTGATATGTTTGAGGCATATTATCCCCAATTTTGAAAAGGAACAAACAAGGGGCCTCCGTGGCTCAGTCGGTTAAAGCGCTAGCGCAGCGTAATGACCCAGGAGTCTCTCACCAATGCGGTCGCTGTGAGTTCAAGTCCAGCTCATGCTGGCTTCCTCTCCGGCCGTACGTGAGAAGGTCTGCAGCAACCTGCGGATGGTTGTGGGTTTCCTCCGGGCTCTGCCCGGTTTCCACCCACCATAATGCTGCCCGCTGTCGTATAAGTGAAATATTCTTGAGTACGGCGTAAAACACCAATCAAAAAAAAAAAAAAAAAAAAAAGAAAAGGAACAAACAAGGCTAATAATTTATGAAAGATATTTGTTTATTTATTTTGATGGGTGTTTTACACCGTACTCAAGAATATTTAACTTATACAACGGCGGCCAGCATTATAGTGGGAGGAAACCGGGCAGAGCCCGGGGGAAAGCCACAACCTTCCCACGTACGGCCGGAGATGAAGCCAGAATGAGCTGGATTTGAACTCACAGTGACCACATTGGTGTGAGGCTCCTGGATCATAACGCTGCGCTAGCGCGCTAACCAACTGAGCCATGGAGGCCCCCCTTAGTGTAAGGTGTGGCATGTAAATGTAAATGTATATACTCAAATGGAAGGTTTAGGCTTTTTTTTCTTTTTGCTCTCTAGTCTAAGTTATGATATGTGAACGTACATACTCAGATGGAAGGTTATACTGACAAGAAATACAGGGTGGATAAATTAGTACAAATCATGTAAAATGAAAAATAGATATTAGGTGCGTTAGTTACTTTGTGATACGTTACAAATATGAAAAAAATGATAATGTTAAAAGAATACCAAAAATAATAGTTATTTTAGTGATACATGTATAATATTGATTTTAAGAAATTAATTAATAATATGCAGGTAGTCTTTTATTTGGTTTTAAAAGGAATATATTGTGAGGATAGATTTAATCTGGTCTTTTGTGATGAGGTTTCTTTTATTGGTTTCCCCTCTTAGTTTTCTGTCATGGTTTCCTCTGCGAGGTTTTAAATCTTTGGTTTTGTTTTCTATCATTGGTTTCCCCGACATTGGTTTCCTCTGCTTGGTGCTCTATCATTGGTTTCCCTGACATTGGTTTCCTCTGCTTGGTGTTCTACCATTGGTTTCCTTTGCTTGGTTTTCTATCATTGGATTCCCATGTTTCCTTTCCATTATTGGTTTTCTCGGTTTTTTGTCGTTGGTTTCCCCTTCTTAGTATTCTGTTATTGGTTTCCCCGTCTTGGTTTTCTATCAGTGGTTTCTTCAGCTTGGTTTTCCATCATTGGTTTCTTCAGCTTGGTTTTCCATCATTGGTTTCTTCAGCTTGGTTTTCAGTCATTGGTTTTCCTCTCTTTGGTTTTCCATCATTGGTTACCTCTGCCTATAAACCTGAAACTCCTAGCTACACAGTACACAAAGGATCAAAAATCTCCAGAATGGTGTAGGAAAATAATGAATGCATTAAATGAATGTTAAATTGTGTTTGTGTTGTGACAGGGTACAGAGCTGAAGGAATGTGGAGGCCGTGTGTTTGCCGATGGAGTGCCAGAACTTTGTGTACCTCTGGTAAGATCATTTGTCAGATTTGGGTAAAGGAACTGTGCAAACCTTTTTGATCATGTGACTGATCAAATCATTTCTGAGCAAAAGCACTACATACATAGTACGGCATAAAACACGGATCAAATAAATCGACTCACACGTCATCTGATAATACAGAAACTTTTTGAAGATATTATTTCAGTTTGGGCACAGAAATGTATACAATTATATAATTTAAGATTAATGATGCTTAGTTAATATGCAGCTATGTTGTTATACAAGTCCATTTTAATGAAGTGGGTGTGAACTAGATGCTCTGATTGGTTGTTGTTTGAAGCTTCCTTTTCTTACATGATGCACAAAGTGCTAATCTGTGAATGAAAATCATTAACCTCTAAAGTCTGTAGGCTCACCAGTTTGTAAATCCATTTGATCTTTTAGTTCTCCAAAAATATCAAAGTTGTTAGATTTGTAAGAAAGCAGGTGTCTCATGAGCACAACTGAAATGAGTATTTAATGAGCAAAATGGCACTGTCGGAATACGCAAAAATCAAAAAGAATTATATGCAAGCATAGTTCTGAATAGTTTTGTATTGTTGGAGTGAATGGTTTACTCTGGGCAATTTTCATAATACATAGGTTACTTCCCTTGTCAAGGATTTACCTCCCTTGATGGTGTAGATATCAGTTCAGCTGTCCAGTGCTGTTAGCATTTGGAAATACCAGTGTGATGGTATTCAGATATCAAGACTAATTAACTGTGACTAACCCCCCTGTGAAATTTGTTGTATTAGTTAAACTGCTTTTGAATCATTGCAGTTTGCTTCTGTGCATTGTGAAACTCACAAAGCAAACGGCTGTACTTTCCATAGTCCCATATATGTATTAGTAGTGAAACCAAAAGACAGATATGTGGTGTACCGACACTCAAGGGAGGTAATTCCTTGAAAAGGGCAGTAACTTGTGTATTATGAAAATAGAAAATTAATTATAATTGTGGAATGCTGGGATCTGATTTAAGGTATCAATGGTGGACTTTTCCCGCCTGGATGCCATCCTCATTTCTAACTACACATGTATGCTAGCCCTCCCCTTCATCACTGAGTACACCCAGTTTAAAGGATTGGTATACGCCACAGAGCCTACTCTACAGCTTGGGA
>NW_027018551.1:0-15540 GCF_032854445.1 Liolophura sinensis
AAAAATCCAAAAGTGGAAAAACTGTTCCAATGCTGCTCGTAAGAGACTATCCGACGTATTTTGTGACGACAAATCGAATGGTGCAAACCGCGTTGCTCTCCGACCAATACTTTTGGCTGTAGCCACAATTGAATAATCATTGATGTCAAGATCACGTGCCCAGCAACGCTCTTACTCCATGGAAACCAAGGAAATTTGCAATTTTTCAACAGCTGGAGATACCTGGCCCAATTGCGCATCTTTTGGCACCTTATTGATGTGGGTCAGTGTTCAATTGTACTTTTTACAGCAGACTGTATCAAGTACCTTGTTTTTTTTTTATATACAAATGGTGTGGTTTTTCTACATGTAGATAAAGACATTGAGTTTGTCTTCGACTTAGAAGTAAGACAACTGCTGGGTGAGTTAAATGGGCTTGGCCCAAAGATTTGACGTCGTCTGGGCTACCGAAGGGCACATAACTTATAATGAAAAGTTGAATATAGTAATGACCAGTCGCGATTGTACATAGTTAATGTAGCCGATTTCAATCGCAAAAAGACCAGGCAAAAATCCAAAAGTGGAAAAACTGTTCCAATGCTGCTGGTAAGAGGCTAATCCGACGTATTTTTGGACGAGAAATCGAATGGTGCAAACCGCGTTGCTCTCCGACCAATACTTTTGGCTGTAGCCACAAATGAATAATCATTGATGTCAAGATCACGTGCCCAGCAACGGCTCTTACTCCATGGAAACCAAGGAAATTTGCAAATTTTTCAACAGCTGGAGATGCCTGGCCCAATTGCGCATCTTTTGCACCTTATTGATGTGGGTCAGTGTTCAATTGTACTTTTTACAGCGGACTGTATCAAGTACCTTGTGTTTTTTTTTATATACAAATGGTGTGGTTTTTCTACATGTAGATAAAGACATTGAGTTTGTCCTTCGACTTAGAAGTAAGACAACTGCTGGGTGAGTTAAATGGGCTTGGCCAAAGATTTGACGTCGTCTGGGCTACGAAGGGCACATAACTTATAATGAAAAGTTGAATATAGTAATGACCAGTCGCGATTGTAAATAGTTTAATGTAGCCGATTTCAATTCGCAAAAGACCAGGCAAAAATCCAAAAGTGGAAAAACTGTTCCAATGCTGCTGGTAAGAGGCTAATCCGACGTATTTTTGGGACGAGAAATCGAATGGTGCAAAAACCGCGTTGCTCTCCGACCAATACTTTTGGCTGTAGCACAAATGAATAATCATGATGTCAAGATCACGTGCCCAGCAACGGCTCTTACTCCATGGGAAACCAAGGAAATTGCAATTTTTCAACAGCTGGAGATGCCTGGCCCAATTGCGCATCTTTTGGCACCTTATTGATGTGGGTCAGTGTTCAATTGTACTTTTTACAGCGGACTGTATCAAGTACCTTGTGTTTTTTTTATATACAATGGTGTGGTTTTTCTACATGTAGGATTAAAGACATTGAGTTTGTTTTCGACTTAGAAGTAAGACAACTGCTGGGTGAGTTAAATGGGCTTGGCCCAAAGATTTGACGTCGTCTGGGCTACCGAAGGGCACATAAACTTATAATGAAAAGTTTAATATAGTAATGACCAGTCGCGATTGTACATAGTTAATGTAGCCGATTTCCAATTCGCAAAAAGACCAGGCAAAAATCCAAAAGTGGAAAAACTGTTCCAATGCTGCTGGTAAGAGGCTAATCTGACGTATTTTTGGACGAGAAATCGAATGGTGCAAACCGCGTTGCTCTCCGACCAATACTTTTGGCTGTAGCCACAAATGAATAATCATTGATGTCAAGATCACGTGCCCAGCAACGGCTCTTACTCCATGGAAACCAAGGAAATTTGCAATTTTTTCAACAGCTGGAGATGCCTGGCCCAATAGCGCATCTTTTGGCACCTTATTGATGTGGGTCAGTGTTCAATTGTACTTTTTTACAGCAGACTGTATCATGTACCTTGTGTTTTTTTTATATACAAATGGTGTGGTTTTTCTACATGTAGATAAAGACATTGAGTTTGTCTTCGACTTAGAAGTAAGACATTTGCTGGGTGAGTTAAATGGGCTTGGCCCAAAGATTTGACGTCGTCTGGGCTACCGAAGGGCACATAACTTATAATGAAAAGTTAAATATAGTAATGACCAGTCGCGATTGTACATAGTTAATGTAGCCGATTTCAATTAGAAAAAATACCAGCCAAAAATCCAAAAGTGGAAAAACTGTTCCAATGCTGCTGGTAAGAGGCTAATCCGACGTATTTTTGAACGAGAAATCGAATGGTGCAAACCGCGTTGCTCTCCGACCAATACTTTTGGCTGTAGCCACAATTGAATAATCATTGATGTCAAGATCACGTGCCCAGGCAACGGCTCTTACTCCATGGAAAGCAAGGAAATTTGCAATTTTTCAACAGCTGGAGATGCCTGGCCCAATTGCGCATCTTTTGGCACCTTATTGATGTGGGTCAGTGTTCAATTGTACTTTTTACAGCGGACTGTATCAAGTACCTTGTGTTTTTTTTATATATACAAAATGGTGTGGTTTTTCTACATGTAGATAAAGACATTGAGTTTGTCTTCGACTTAGAAGTAAGACATTTGCTGGGTGAGTTAAATGGCTTGGCCAAAGATTGACGTCGTCTGGGCCTACCGAAGGGCACATAACTTATAATGAAAAGTTGAATATAGAATGACCAGTCGCGATTGTACATAGTTAATGTAGCCGATTTCAATTAGAAAAAAGACCAGGTAAAAATCCAAAAGTGGAAAAACTGTTCCAATGCTGCTGGTAAGAGGCTAATCCGACGTATTTTCTGACGAGAAATCGAAATGGTGCAAGACCGCGTTGCTCTCCGACCAATACTTTTGGCTGTAGCCACAATTGAATAATCATTGATGTCAAGATCACGTGCCCAGCAACGGCTCTTACTCCATGGAAACCAAGGAAATTTGCAATTTTTCAACAGCTGGAGATGCCTGGCCCAATTGCGCATATTTTGGCACCTTATTGATGTGGGTCAGTGTTCAATTGTACTTTTTACAGCGGACTGTGTCAAGTACCTTGGTTTTTTTATATACAAATGGTGTGGTTTTTCTACATGTAGATGAAGACATTGAGTTTGTCTTGGACTTAGAAGTAAGACATTTGCTGGGTGAGTTAAATGGGCTTGGCCCAAAGATTTGACGTCGTCTGGGCTACCGAAGGGCACATAACTTATAATGAAAAGTTGAATATAGTAATGACCAGTCGCGATGGTACATAGTAAATGTAGCCAATTTCAATTCGCAAAAAGACCAGGCAAAAATCCAAAAGTGGGAAAAACTGTTCCAATGCTGCTGGTAAGAGACTAATCCGACGTATTTTCTGACGACAAATCGAATGGTGCAAACCGCGTTGCTCTCCGACCAATACTTTTGGCTGTAGCCACAATTGAATTGTCATTGATGTCAAGATGACGTGCCCAGCAACGGCTCTTACACCATGGAAACCATAGAAATTTGCAATTTTTCAACAGCTGGAGATGCCTGGCCCAATTGCGCATCTTTTGGCAGCTTATTGATGTGGGTCAGTGTTCAATTGTACTTTTTACAGCAGACTGTATCAAGTACCTTGTGTTTTTTTATATACAAATGCTGTGGTTTTTCTACATGCAGATAAAGACATTGAGTTTGTCTTCGACTTAGAAGTAAGACATTTGCTGGGTGAGTTAAATGGGCTTGGCCCAAAGATTTGACGTCGTCTGGGCTACCGAAGGGCACATAACTTATAATGAAAAGTTGAATATAGTAATAACGATTTACGATGGTACATAGTAAATGTAGCCGATTTTAATTCGCAAAAAGAGCAGGCAAAATCCAAAAGTGAAGAAACTGTTCCAATGCTGCTCGTAAGAGACTAATCCGACGTATTTTGTGACGACAAATCGAATGGTGCAAACCGCGTTGCTCTCCGACCAATACTTTTGGCTGTAGCCACAATTGAATAATCATTGATGTCAAGATCACGTGCCCCGCAACGGCTCTTACTCCATGGAAACCAAGGAAATTTGCAATTTTTCAACAGCTGGAGATGCCTGGCCCAATTGCGCATATTTTGGCACCTTATTGATGTGGGTCAGTGTTCAATTGTACTTTTTACAGCGGACTGTGTCAAGTACCTTGTGTTTTTTTATATACAAATGGTGTGGTTTATCTACATGTAGATAAAGACATTGAGTTTGTCTTCGACTTAGAAGTAAGACAACTGCTGGGTGAGTTAAATGGGCTTGGCCCAAAGATTTGACGTCGTCTGGGCTACCGAAGGGCACATAACTTATAATGAAAAGTTGAATATAGTAATGACCAGTCGCGATTGTACATAGTTAATGTAGCCGATTTCAATTCGCAAAAAGACCAGGCAAAAATCCAAAAGTGGAAAAACTGTTCCAATGCTGCTGGTAAGAGGCTAATCCGACGTATTTTTGGACGAGAAAATCGAATGGTGCAAACCGCGTTGCTCTCCGACCAATACTTTTGGCTGTAGCCACAAATGAATAATCATTGATGTCAAGATCACGTGCCCAGCAACGGCTCTTACTCCATGGAAACCAAGGAAATTTGCAATTTTTCAACAGCTGAGATGCCTGGCCCAATTGCGCATCTTTTGGCACCTTATTGATGTGGGTCAGTGTTCAATTGTACTTTTTACAGCGGACTGTATCAAGTACCTTGTGTTTTTTTTATATACAAATGGTGTGGTTTTTCTACATGTAGATAAAGACATTGAGTTTGTCTTCGACTTAGAAGTAAGACAACTGCTGGGTGAGTTAAATGGGCTTGGCCCAAAGATTTGACGTCGTCTGGGCTACCGAAGGGCACATAACTTATAATGAAAAGTTGAATATAGTAATGACCAGTCGCGATTGTAAATAGTTAATGTAGCCGATTTCAATTCGCAAAAAGACCAGGGAAAAATCCAAAAGTGGAAAAACTGTTCCAATGCTGCTGGTAAGAGGCTAATCCGACGTATTTTTGGACGAGAAATCGAATGGTGCAAACCGCGTTGCTCTCCGACCAATACTTTTGGCTGTAGCCACAAATGAATAATCATTGATGTCAAGATCACGTGCCCAGCAACGGCTCTTACTCCATGGAAACCAAGGAAATTTGCAATTTTTCAACAGCTGGAGATGCCTGGCCCAATTGCGCATCTTTTGGCACCTTATTGATGTGGGTCAGTGTTCAATTGTACTTTTTACAGCGGACTGTATCAAGTACCTTGTGTTTTTTTTATATACAAATGGTGTGGTTTTTCTACATGTAGATAAAGACATTGAGTTTGTTTTCGACTTAGAAGTAAGACAACTGCTGGGTGAGTTAAATGGGCTTGGCCCAAAGATTTGACGTCGTCTGGGCTACCGAAGGGCACATAACTTATAATGAAAAGTTTAATATAGTAATGACCAGTCGCGATTGTACATAGTTAATGTAGCCGATTTCAATTCGCAAAAAGACCAGGCAAAAATCCAAAAGTGGAAAAACTGTTCCAATGCTGCTGGTAAGAGGCTAATCTGACGTATTTTTGGACGAGAAATCGAATGGTGCAAACCGCGTTGCTCTCCGACCAATACTTTTGGCTGTAGCCACAAATGAATAATCATTGATGTCAAGATCACGTGCCCAGCAACGGCTCTTACTCCATGGAAACCAAGGAAATTTGCAATTTTTCAACAGCTGGAGATGCCTGGCCCAATAGCGCATCTTTTGGCACCTTATTGATGTGGGTCAGTGTTCAATTGTACTTTTTTACAGCAGACTGTATCATGTACCTTGTGTTTTTTTATATACAAATGGTGTGGTTTTTCTACATGTAGATAAAGACATTGAGTTTGTCTTCGACTTAGAAGTAAGACATTTGCTGGGTGAGTTAAATGGGCTTGGCCCAAAGATTTGACGTCGTCTGGGCTACCGAAGGGCACATAACTTATAATGAAAAGTTAAATATAGTAATGACCAGTCGCGATTGTACATAGTTAATGTAGCCGATTTCAATTAGAAAAAATACCAGCCAAAAATCCAAAAGTGGAAAAACTGTTCCAATGCTGCTGGTAAGAGGCTAATCCGACGTATTTTTGAACGAGAAATCGAATGGTGCAAACCGCGTTGCTCTCCGACCAATACTTTTGGCTGTAGCCACAATTGAATAATCATTGATGTCAAGATCACGTGCCCAGCAACGGCTCTTACTCCATGGAAAGCAAGGAAATTTGCAATTTTTCAACAGCTGGAGATGCCTGGCCCAATTGCGCATCTTTTGGCACCTTATTGATGTGGGTCAGTGTTCAATTGTACTTTTTACAGCGGACTGTATCAAGTACCTTGTGTTTTTTTTTATATACAAATGGTGTGGTTTTTCTACATGTAGATAAAGACATTGAGTTTGTCTTCGACTTAGAAGTAAGACATTTGCTGGGTGAGTTAAATGGGCTTGGCCCAAAAATTTGACGTCGTCTGGGCTACCGAAGTGCACATAACTTATAATGAAAAGTTGAATATAGTAATGACCAGTCGCGATGGTACATAGTAAATGTAGCCGATTTCAATTCACAAAAAGACCAGGCAAAAATCCAAAAGTGGAAAAACTGTTCCAATGCTGCTGGTAAGAGGCTAATCCGACGTATTTTCTGACGAGAAATCGAATGGTGCAAACCGCGTTGCTCTCCGGCCAATACTTTTGGCTGTAGCCACAATTGAATAATCATTGATATCAAGATCACGTGCCCAGCAACGGCTCTTACTCCATGGAAACCATAGAACTTTGCAATTTTTCAACAGCTGGAGATGCCTGGCCCAATTGCGCATCTTTTGGCACCTTATTGATGTGGGTCAGTGTTCAATTGTACATTTTACAGCGGAATGTGTCAAGTACCTTTATGTTTTTATATACAAATGGTGTGGTTTTTCTACATGTAGATACAGACATTGACATTGTCTTCGACTTAGAAGTAAGACATTTGCTGGGTGAGTTAAATGGGCTTGGCCCAAAGATTTGACGTCGTCTGGGCTACCGAAGGGCACATAACTTATAATGAAAAGTTGAATACAGTAATGACCAGTCGCGATGGTACATAGTAAATGTAGCCGATTCCAATTCGCAAAAAGACCAGGCAAAAATCCAAAAGTGGAAAAACTGTTCCAATGCTGCTGGTAAGAGGCTAATCCGAGGTATTTTGTGACGAGAAATAGAATGGTGCAAACCGCGTTGCTCTCCGACCAATACTTTTGGCTGTAGCCACAAATGAATAATCATTGATGTCAAGATCACGTGCACAGCAACGGCTCTTACACCATGGAAACCATAGAACTTTGCAATTTTTCAACAGCTGGAGATGCCTGGCCCAATTGCGCATCTTTTGGCACCTTATTGATGTGGGTCAGTGTTCAGTTGTACTTTTTACAGCAGACTGTATCAAGTAACTTGTGTTTTTTTATATACAAATGGTGTGGTTTTTCTACATGCAGATAAAGACATTGAGTTTGTCTTCGACTTAGAAGTAAGACATTTGCTGGGTGAGTTAAATGGGCTTGGCCCAAAGATTTGACGTCTTCTGGGCTACCGAAGGGCACATAACTTATAATGAAAAGTTGAATATAGTAATGACCAGTCGCGATGGTACATAGTAAATGTAGCCGATTCCAATTCGCAAAAAGACCAGGGAAAAATCCAAAAGTGGAAAAACTGTTCCAATGCTGCTGGTAAGAGGCTAATCCGAGGTATTTTGTGACGAGAAATAGAATGGTGCAAACCGCGTTGCTCTCCGACCAATACTTTTGGCTGTAGCCACAAATGAATGATCAATGATGTCAAGATCACGTGCACAGCAACGGCTCTTACACCATGGAAACCATAGAACTTTGCAACTTTTCAACACCTGGAGATGCCTGGCCCAATTGCGCATCTTTTGGCACCTTATTGATGTGGGTCAGTGTTCAATTGTACTTTTTACAGCAGACTGTATCAAGTAACTTGTGTTTTTTTATATACAAATGGTGTGGTTTTTCTACATGCAGATAAAGACATTGAGTTTGTCTTCGACTTAGAAGTAAGACATTTGCTGGGTGAGTTAAATGGGCTTGGCCCAAAGATTTGACGTCTTCTGGGCTACCGAAGGGCACATAACTTATAATGAAAAGTTGAATATAGTAATGACCAATCGCGATGGTACATAGTAAATGTAGCCGATTTCAATTCGCAAAAAGACCAGGCAAAAATCCAAAAGTGGAAAAACTGTTCCAGTGCTGCTGATGAGAGACTAATCCGACGTATTTTGTAACGAGAAATCGAATGGTGCAAACCGCGTTGCTCTCCGACCAATACTTTTGGCTGTAGCCACAATTGAATAATCATTGATGTCAAGATCACGTGCCCCGCAACGGCTCTTACTACATGGAAACCAAGGAAATTTGCAATTTTTCAACACCTGGAGATGCCTGGCCCTATTGCGCATCTTTTGGCACCTTATTGATGTGGGTCAGTGTTCAATTGTACTTTTTACAGCGGACTGTGTCAAGTACCTTGTGTTTTTTTATATACAAATGCTGTGGTTTTTCCACATGTAGATGAAGACATTGAGTTTGTCTTCGACTTAGAAGTAAGACATTTGCTGGGTGAGTTAAATGGGCTTGGCCCAAAGATTTGACGTCGTCTGGGCTACCGAAGGGCACATAACTTATAATGAAAAGTTGAATATAGTAATAACGATTTACGATGGTACATAGTAAATGTAGCCGATTTTAATTCGCAAAAAGAGCAGGCAAAAATCCAAAAGTGAAGAAACTGTTCCAATGCTGCTCGTAAGAGACTAATCCGACGTATTTTGTGACGACAAATCGAATGGTGCAAACCGCGTTGCTCTCCGACCAATACTTTTGGCTGTAGCCACAATTGAATAATCATTGATGTCAAGATCACGTGCCCCGCAACGGCTCTTACTACATGGAAACCATAGAACTTTGCAATTTTTCAACAGCTGGAGATGCCTGGCCCAATTGCGCATCTTTTGGCACCTTATTGATGTGGGTCAGTGTTCAATTGTACTTTTTACAGCAGACTGTATCAAGTAACTTGTGTTTTTTTATATACAAATGGTGTGGTTTTTCTACATGTAGATAAAGACATTGAGTTTGTCTTCGACTTAGAAGTAAGACATTTGCTGGGTGAGTTAAATGGGCTTGGCCCAAAAATTTGACGTCGTCTGGGCTACCGAAGTGCACATAACTTATAATGAAAAGTTGAATATAGTAATGACCAGTCGCGATGGTACATAGTAAATGTAGCCGATTTCAATTCACAAAAAGACCAGGCAAAAATCCAAAAGTGGAAAAACTGTTCCAATGCTGCTGGTAAGAGGCTAATCCGACGTATTTTCTGACGAGAAATCGAATGGTGCAAACCGCGTTGCTCTCCGACCAATACTTTTGGCTGTAGCCACAATTGAATAATCATTGATGTCAAGATCACGTGCCCCGCAACGGCTCTTACTCCATGGAAACCAAGGAAATTTGCAATTTTTCAACAGCTGGAGATGCCTGGCCCAATTGCGCATATTTTGGCACCTTATTGATGTGGGTCAGTGTTCAATTGTACTTTTTACAGCGGACTGTGTCAAGTACCTTGTGTTTTTTTATATACAAATGGTGTGGTTTTTCTACATGTAGATGAAGACATTGAGTTTGTCTTGGACTTAGAAGTAAGACATTTGCTGGGTGAGTTAAATGGGCTTGGCCCAAAGATTTGACGTCGTCTGGGCTACCGAAGGGCACATAACTTATAATGAAAAGTTGAATATAGTAATGACCAGTCGCGATGGTACATAGTAAATGTAGCCAATTTCAATTCGCAAAAAGACCAGGCAAAAATCCAAAAGTGGAAAAACTGTTCCAATGCTGCTGGTAAGAGACTAATCCGACGTATTTTCTGACGACAAATCGAATGGTGCAAACCGCGTTGCTCTCCGACCAATACTTTTGGCTGTAGCCACAATTGAATTATCATTGATGTCAAGATGACGTGCCCAGCAACGGCTCTTACACCATGGAAACCATAGAAATTTGCAATTTTTCAACAGCTGGAGATGCCTGGCCCAATTGCGCATCTTTTGGCAGCTTATTGATGTGGGTCAGTGTTCAATTGTACTTTTTACAGCAGACTGTATCAAGTACCTTGTGTTTTTTTATATACAAATGCTGTGGTTTTTCTACATGCAGATAAAGACATTGAGTTTGTCTTCGACTTAGAAGTAAGACATTTGCTGGGTGAGTTAAATGGGCTTGGCCCAAAGATTTGACGTCGTCTGGGCTACCGAAGGGCACATAACTTATAATGAAAAGTTGAATATAGTAATAACGATTTACGATGGTACATAGTAAATGTAGCCGATTTTAATTCGCAAAAAGAGCAGGCAAAAATCCAAAAGTGGAAAAACTGTTCCAATGCTGCTCGTAAGAGACTAATCCGACGTATTTTGTGACGACAAATCGAATGGTGCAAACCGCGTTGCTCTCCGACCAATACTTTTGGCTGTAGCCACAATTGAATAATCATTGATGTCAAGATCACGTGCCCAGCAACGGCTCTTACTCCATGGAAACCAAGGAAATTTGCAATTTTTCAACAGCTGGAGATACCTGGCCCAATTGCGCATCTTTTGGCACCTTATTGATGTGGGTCAGTGTTCAATTGTACTTTTTACAGCAGACTGTATCAAGTACCTTGTTTTTTTTTATATACAAATGGTGTGGTTTTTCTACATGTAGATAAAGACATTGAGTTTGTCTTCGACTTAGAAGTAAGACAACTGCTGGGTGAGTTAAATGGGCTTGGCCCAAAGATTTGACGTCGTCTGGGCTACCGAAGGGCACATAACTTATAATGAAAAGTTGAATATAGTAATGACCAGTCGCGATTGTACATAGTTAATGTAGCCGATTTCAATTCGCAAAAAGACCAGGCAAAAATCCAAAAGTGGAAAAACTGTTCCAATGCTGCTGGTAAGAGGCTAATCCGACGTATTTTTGGACGAGAAATCGAATGGTGCAAACCGCGTTGCTCTCCGACCAATACTTTTGGCTGTAGCCACAAATGAATAATCATTGATGTCAAGATCACGTGCCCAGCAACGGCTCTTACTCCATGGAAACCAAGGAAATTTGCAATTTTTCAACAGCTGGAGATGCCTGGCCCAATTGCGCATCTTTTGGCACCTTATTGATGTGGGTCAGTGTTCAATTGTACTTTTTACAGCGGACTGTATCAAGTACCTTGTGTTTTTTTTATATACAAATGGTGTGGTTTTTCTACATGTAGATAAAGACATTGAGTTTGTCTTCGACTTAGAAGTAAGACAACTGCTGGGTGAGTTAAATGGGCTTGGCCCAAAGATTTGACGTCGTCTGGG
Organism: Liolophura sinensis; assembly: GCF_032854445.1. Taxonomy (NCBI): domain Eukaryota; kingdom Metazoa; phylum Mollusca; class Polyplacophora; order Chitonida; family Chitonidae; genus Liolophura; species Liolophura sinensis. Next base: position 11,440 of record NW_027018551.1, read on the forward strand.
CTACCGAAGGGCACATAACTTATAATGAAAAGTTGAATATAGTAATGACCAGTCGCGATTGTAAATAGTTAATGTAGCCGATTTCAATTCGCAAAAAGACCAGGCAAAAATCCAAAAGTGGAAAAACTGTTCCAATGCTGCTGGTAAGAGGCTAATCCGACGTATTTTTGGACGAGAAATCGAATGGTGCAAACCGCGTTGCTCTCCGACCAATACTTTTGGCTGTAGCCACAAATGAATAATCATTGATGTCAAGATCACGTGCCCAGCAACGGCTCTTACTCCATGGAAACCAAGGAAATTTGCAATTTTTCAACAGCTGGAGATGCCTGGCCCAATTGCGCATCTTTTGGCACCTTATTGATGTGGGTCAGTGTTCAATTGTACTTTTTACAGCGGACTGTATCAAGTACCTTGTGTTTTTTTTATATACAAATGGTGTGGTTTTTCTACATGTAGATAAAGACATTGAGTTTGTTTTCGACTTAGAAGTAAGACAACTGCTGGGTGAGTTAAATGGGCTTGGCCCAAAGATTTGACGTCGTCTGGGCTACCGAAGGGCACATAACTTATAATGAAAAGTTTAATATAGTAATGACCAGTCGCGATTGTACATAGTTAATGTAGCCGATTTCAATTCGCAAAAAGACCAGGCAAAAATCCAAAAGTGGAAAAACTGTTCCAATGCTGCTGGTAAGAGGCTAATCTGACGTATTTTTGGACGAGAAATCGAATGGTGCAAACCGCGTTGCTCTCCGACCAATACTTTTGGCTGTAGCCACAAATGAATAATCATTGATGTCAAGATCACGTGCCCAGCAACGGCTCTTACTCCATGGAAACCAAGGAAATTTGCAATTTTTCAACAGCTGGAGATGCCTGGCCCAATAGCGCATCTTTTGGCACCTTATTGATGTGGGTCAGTGTTCAATTGTACTTTTTTACAGCAGACTGTATCATGTACCTTGTGTTTTTTTATATACAAATGGTGTGGTTTTTCTACATGTAGATAAAGACATTGAGTTTGTCTTCGACTTAGAAGTAAGACATTTGCTGGGTGAGTTAAATGGGCTTGGCCCAAAGATTTGACGTCGTCTGGGCTACCGAAGGGCACATAACTTATAATGAAAAGTTAAATATAGTAATGACCAGTCGCGATTGTACATAGTTAATGTAGCCGATTTCAATTAGAAAAAATACCAGCCAAAAATCCAAAAGTGGAAAAACTGTTCCAATGCTGCTGGTAAGAGGCTAATCCGACGTATTTTTGAACGAGAAATCGAATGGTGCAAACCGCGTTGCTCTCCGACCAATACTTTTGGCTGTAGCCACAATTGAATAATCATTGATGTCAAGATCACGTGCCCAGCAACGGCTCTTACTCCATGGAAAGCAAGGAAATTTGCAATTTTTCAACAGCTGGAGATGCCTGGCCCAATTGCGCATCTTTTGGCACCTTATTGATGTGGGTCAGTGTTCAATTGTACTTTTTACAGCGGACTGTATCAAGTACCTTGTGTTTTTTTTATATACAAATGGTGTGGTTTTTCTACATGTAGATAAAGACATTGAGTTTGTCTTCGACTTAGAAGTAAGACATTTGCTGGGTGAGTTAAATGGGCTTGGCCCAAAGATTTGACGTCGTCTGGGCTACCGAAGGGCACATAACTTATAATGAAAAGTTGAATATAGTAATGACCAGTCGCGATTGTACATAGTTAATGTAGCCGATTTCAATTAGAAAAAAGACCAGGTAAAAATCCAAAAGTGGAAAAACTGTTCCAATGCTGCTGGTAAGAGGCTAATCCGACGTATTTTCTGACGAGAAATCGAATGGTGCAAACCGCGTTGCTCTCCGACCAATACTTTTGGCTGTAGCCACAATTGAATAATCATTGATGTCAAGATCACGTGCCCAGCAACGGCTCTTACTCCATGGAAACCAAGGAAATTTGCAATTTTTCAACAGCTGGAGATGCCTGGCCCAATTGCGCATATTTTGGCACCTTATTGATGTGGGTCAGTGTTCAATTGTACTTTTTACAGCGGACTGTGTCAAGTACCTTGTGTTTTTTTATATACAAATGGTGTGGTTTTTCTACATGTAGATGAAGACATTGAGTTTGTCTTGGACTTAGAAGTAAGACATTTGCTGGGTGAGTTAAATGGGCTTGGCCCAAAGATTTGACGTCGTCTGGGCTACCGAAGGGCACATAACTTATAATGAAAAGTTGAATATAGTAATGACCAGTCGCGATGGTACATAGTAAATGTAGCCAATTTCAATTCGCAAAAAGACCAGGCAAAAAATCCAAAAGTGGAAAAACTGTTCCAATGCTGCTGGTAAGAGACTAATCCGACGTATTTTCTGACGACAAATCGAATGGTGCAAACCGCGTTGCTCTCCGACCAATACTTTTGGCTGTAGCCACATTGAATTGTCATTGATGTCAAGATGACGTGCCCAGCAACGGCTCTTACACCATGGAAACCATAGAAATTTGCAATTTTTCAACAGCTGAGATGCCTGCCCAATTGCGCATCTTTTGGCAGCTTATTGATGTGGGTCAGTGTTCAATTGTACTTTTTACAGCAGACTGTATCAAGTACCTTGTGTTTTTTTTATATACAAATGCTGTGGTTTTTCTACATGCAGATAAAGACATTGAGTTTGTCTTCGACTTAGAAGTAAGACATTTGCTGGGTGAGTTAAATGGGCTTGGCCCAAAGATTTGACGTCCGTCTGGGCTACCGAAGGGCACATAACTTATAATGAAAAGTTGAATATAGTAATAACGATTTACGATGGTACATAGTAAATGTAGCCGATTTTAATTCGCAAAAAGAGCAGGCAAAAATCCAAAAGTGAAGAAACTGTTCCAATGCTGCTCGTAAGAGACTAATCCGACGTATTTTGTGACGACAAATCGAATGGTGCAAACCGCGTTGCTCTCCGACCAATACTTTTGGCTGTAGCCACAATTGAATAATCATTGATGTCAAGATCACGTGCCCCGCAACGGCTCTTACTCCATGGAAACCAAGGAAATTTGCAATTTTTCAACAGCTGGAGATGCCTGGCCCAATTGCGCATATTTTGGCACCTTATTGATGTGGGTCAGTGTTCAATTGTACTTTTTACAGCGGACTGTGTCAAGTACCTTGTGTTTTTTTATATACAAATGGTGTGGTTTATCTACATGTAGATAAAGACATTGAGTTTTGTCTTCGACTTAGAAGTAAGACAACTGCTGGGTGAGTTAAATGGGCTTGGCCCAAAGATTTGACGTCGTCTGGGCTACCGAAGGGCACATAACTTATAATGAAAAGTTGAATATAGTAATGACCAGTCGCGATTGTACATAGTTAATGTAGCCGATTTCAATTCGCAAAAAGACCAGGCAAAAATCCAAAAGTGGAAAAACTGTTCCAATGCTGCTGGTAAGAGGCTAATCCGACGTATTTTTGGACGAGAAATCGAATGGTGCAAACCGCGTTGCTCTCCGACCAATACTTTTGGCTGTAGCCACAAATGAATAATCATTGATGTCAAGATCACGTGCCCAGCAACGGCTCTTACTCCATGGAAACCAAGGAAATTTGCAATTTTTCAACAGCTGGAGATGCCTGGCCCAATTGCGCATCTTTTGGCACCTTATTGATGTGGGTCAGTGTTCAATTGTACTTTTTACAGCGGACTGTATCAAGTACCTTGTGTTTTTTTTTATATACAAATGGTGTGGTTTTTCTACATGTAGATAAAGACATTGAGTTTGTCTTCGACTTAGAAGTAAGACAACTGCTGGGTGAGTTAAATGGGCTTGGCCCAAAGATTTGACGTCGTCTGGGCTACCGAAGGCACATAACTTATAATGAAAAGTTGAATATAGTAATGACCAGTCGCGATTGTAAATAGTTAATGTAGCCGATTTCAATTCGCAAAAAGACCAGGGAAAAATCCAAAAGTGGAAAAACTGTTCCAATGCTGCTGGTAAGAGGCTAATCCGACGTATTTTTGGACGAGAAATCGAATGGTGCAAACCGCGTTGCTCTCCGACCAATACTTTTGGCTGTAGCCACAAATGAATAATCATTGATGTC
>NW_027018552.1:0-15481 GCF_032854445.1 Liolophura sinensis
AAGACAATCTCAATGTCTTTATCTACGTGTAGAAAAACCACACCATTTGTACATAAAAAACACAAGGTACTTGATACAGTCTGCTGTAAAAAGTACAACTAAACACTGACCCACATTTATAAGGTGCCAAAAGATGCGGAATTGGGCCAGGTATCGGCAGCTGTTGAAAAATTGCAAATTTCCCTGGTTTCCATGGAGTAAGAGCCGTTGCTGTGCACGTGATTATGACATAAATGATCATTCAGTTGTCGCTACAGGCAAAAGTATTGGTCGGAGAGCAACGCGGTTTGCACCATTCGATTTCTCGTCACAAAATACGTCGGATTAGCCTCTTACCAGCAGCACTGGAACAGTTTTTCCACTTTTGCATTTTTGCCTGGTCTTTTTTGTTAATTGAAATCCGGCTACACTTGTACTCTGTACAATCGCGACTGGTCATTACTATATTCAACTTTTGACTATAAGTTATGTGCCCTTCGGTAGCCCAGAAGACGTCAAATCTTTGGGCTAAGCTATTTAACTCACCCAGCAATTGTCTTACTTCTCAGTCCAAGACAATCTCAATGTCTTTATCTACGTGTAGAAAAACCACACCATTTGTACATAAAAAACACAAGGTACTTGATACAGTCTGCTGTAAAAAGTACAACTAAACACTGACCCACATTTATAAGGTGCCAAAAGATGCGGAATTGGGCCAGGTATCGGCAGCTGTTGAAAAATTGCAAATTTCCCTGGTTTCCATGGAGTAAGAGCCGTTGCTGTGCACGTGATTATGACATAAATGATCATTCAGTTGTCGCTACAGGCAAAAGTATTGGTCGGAGAGCAACGCGGATTGCACCATTCGATTTCTCGTCACAAAATACGTCGGATTAGCCTCTTACCAGCAGCACTGGAACAGTTTTTCCACTTTTGCATTTTTGCCTGGTCTTTTTGTTAATTGAAATCGGCTACACTGTACTCTGTACAATCGCGACTGGTCATTACTATATTCAACTTTTGACTATAAGTTATGTGCCCTTCGGTAGCCCAGAAGACCTGAAATCTTTTGGGCTCATCCCATTTAACTCACCCAGCAATTGCCTTACTTCTAAGTGCAAGACAATCTCAATGTCTTTATCTACGTGTAGAAAAACCACACCATTTGTACATGAAAAACACAAGGTACTTGATACAGTCTGCTGTAAAAAGTACAACTGAACACTGACTCACTTCAGTAAGGTGCCAAAAGATGCGGAATTGAGCCAGGCATCGGCAGCTGTTGAAAAATTGCAAATTTCCCTGGTTTCCATGGAGTAAGAGCCGTTGCTGGGCACGTGATTATGACATAAATGATCATTCAATTGTCACTACAGCCAAAAGTATTGGTCGGAGAGCAACGCGGTTTTCACCATTCGATTTCTCGTTACAAAAATACGTCGGATTAGCCTCTTACCAGCAGCACTGGAACAGTTTTTCCACTTTTGCATTTTTACCTGGTCTTTTTGTTAATTGAAATCGGCTACACTGTACTCTGTACAATCGCGACTGGTCATTACTATATTCAACTTTTGACTATAAGTTATGTGCCCTTCGGTAGCCCAGAAGACGTCAAATCTTTGGGCTAAGCCCATTTAACTCACCCAGCAATTGTCTTACTTCTCAGTCCAAGACAATCTCAATGTCTTTATCTACGTGTAGAAAAACCACACCATTTGTACATAAAAAACACAAGGTACTTGATACAGTCTGCTGTAAAAAGTACAACTAAACACTGACCCACATTTATAAGGTGCCAAAAGATGCGGAATTGGGCCAGGTATCGGCAGCTGTTGAAAAATTGCAAATTTCCCTGGTTTCCATGGAGTAAGAGCCGTTGCTGTGCACGTGATTATGACATAAATGATCATTCAGTTGTCGCTACAGGCAAAAGTATTGGTCGGAGAGCAACGCGGTTTGCACCATTCGATTTCTCGTCACAAAATACGTCGGATTAGCCTCTTACCAGCAGCACTGGAACAGTTTTTCCACTTTTGCATTTTTGCCTGGTCTTTTTGTTAATTGAAATCGGCTACACTGTACTCTGTACAATCGCGACTGGTCATTACTATATTCAACTTTTGACTATAAGTTATGTGCCCTTCGGTAGCCCAGAAGACGTCAAAATCTTTGGGCTAAGCCTATTTAACTCACCCAGCAATTGTCTTACTTCTCAGTCCAAGACAATCTCAATGTCTTTATCTACGTGTAGAAAAACCACACCATTTGTACATAAAAAACACAAGGTACTTGATACAGTCTGCTGTAAAAAGTACAAACTAAACACTGACCCACATTTATAAGGTGCCAAAAGATGCGGAATTGGGCCAGGTATCGGCAGCTGTTGAAAAATTGCAAATTTCCTGGTTTCCATGGAGTAAGAGCCGTTGCTGTGCACGTGATTATGACATAAATGATCATTCAGTTGTCGCTACAGGCAAAAGTATTGGTCGGAGAGCAACGCGGATTGCACCATTCGATTTCTCGTCACAAAATACGTCGGATTAGCCTCTTACCAGCAGCACTGGAACAGTTTTTCCACTTTTGCATTTTTGCCTGGTCTTTTTGTTAATTGAAATCGGCTACACTGTACTCTGTACAATCGCGACTGGTCATTACTATATTCAACTTTTGACTATAAGTTATGTGCCCTTCGGTAGCCCAGAAGACCTGAAATCTTTGGGCTAAGCCCATTTAACTCACCCAGCAATTGTCTTACTTCTAAGTGCAAGACAATCTCAATGTCTTTATCTACGTGTAGAAAAACCACACCATTTGTACGTGAGAAACACAAGGTTCTTGATACAGTCTGCTGTAAAAAGTACAACTGAACACTGACCCACTTCAGTAAGGTGCCAAAAGATGCGGAATTGAGCCAGGCATCGGCAGCTGTTGAAAAATTGCAATTTCCCTGGTTTCCATGGAGTAAGAGCCGTTGCTGGCACGTGATTATGACATAAATGATCATTCAATTGTCACTACAGCCAAAAGTATTGGTCGGAGAGCAACGCGGTTTGCACCATTCGATTTCTCGTCACAAAATACGTCGGATTAGCCTCTTACCAGCAGCACTGAACAGTTTTTCGCACTTTTGCATTTCTGCCTGCTCTTTTTGTTAATTGAAATCGGCTACACTGTACTCTGTACAATCGCGACTGGTCATTACTATATTCAACTTTTGACTATAAGTTATGTGCCATTCAGTAGCCCAGAAGATCTGAAATCTTTGGGCTAAGGCCCATTTAACTCACCCAGCAATTGCCTTACTTCTAAGTGCAAGACAATCTCAATGTCTTTATCTACGTGTAGAAAAACCACACCATTTGTACATAAAAAACACAAGGTACTTGATACAGTCTGCTGTAAAAAGTACAACTAAACACTGACCCACATTTATAAGGTGCCAAAAGATGCGAATTGGGCCAGGTATCGGCAGCTGTTGAAAAATTGCAAATTTCCCTGGTTTCCATGGAGTAAGAGCCGTTGCTGTGCACGTGATTATGACATAAATGATCATTCAGTTGTCGCTACAGGCAAAAGTATTGGTCGGAGAGCAACGCGGTTTGCACCATTCGATTTCTCGTCACAAAATACGTCGGATTAGCCTCTTACAGCAGCACTGGAACAGTTTTTCCACTTTTGCATTTTTGCCTGGTCTTTTGTTAATTGAAATCGGCTACACTGTACTCTGTACAATCGCGACTGGTCATTACTATATTCAACTTTTGACTATAAGTTATGTGCCCTTCGGTAGCCCAGAAGACGTCAAATCTTTGGGCTAAGCCTATTTAACTCACCCAGCAATTGTCTTACTTCTCAGTCCAAGACAATCTCAATGTCTTTATCTACGTGTAGAAAAACCACACCATTTGTACATAAAAAACACAAGGTACTTGATACAGTCTGCTGTAAAAAGTACAACTGACCACAGACCCACATTTATAAGGTGCCAAAAGATGCGGAATTGAGCCAGGTATCGGCAGCTGTTGAAAAATTGCAAATTTCCCTGGTTTCCATGGAGTAAGAGCCGTTGCTGGGCACGTGATTATGACATAAATGATCATTCAATTGTCACTACAGCCAAAAGTATTGGTCGGAGAGCAACGCGGTTTGCACCATTCGATTTCTCGTCACAAAATACGTCGGATTAGCCTCTTACCAGCAGCACTGGAACAGTTTTCGCACTTTTGCATTTCTGCCTGCTCTTTTTGTTAATTGAAATCGGCTACACTGTACTCTGTACAATCGCGACTGGTCATTACTATATTCAACTTTTGACTATAAGTTATGTGCCATTCGGTAGCCCAGAAGATCTGAAATCTTTGGGCTAAGCCCATTTAACTCACCCAGCAATTGCCTTACTTCTAAGTGCAAGACAATCTCAATGTCTTTATCTACGTGTAGAAAAACCACACCATTTGTACATAAAAAACACAAGGTACTTGATACAGTCTGCTGTAAAAAGTACAACTAAACACTGACCCACATTTATAAGGTGCCAAAAGATGCGGAATTGGGCCAGGTATCGGCAGCTGTTGAAAAATTGCAAATTTCCCTGGTTTCCATGGAGTAAGAGCCGTTGCTGTGCACGTGATTATGACATAAATGATCATTCAGTTGTCACTACAGGCAAAAGTATTGGTCGGAGAGCAACGCGGTTTGCACCATTCGATTTCTCGTCACAAAATACGTCGGATTAGCCTCTTACCAGCAGCACTGGAACAGTTTTTCCACTTTTGCATTTTTGCCTGGTCTTTTTGTTAATTGAAATCGGCTACACTGTACTCTGTACAATCGCGACTGGTCATTACTATATTCAACTTTTGACTATAAGTTATGTGCCCTTCGGTAGCCCAGAAGACCTGAAATCTTTGGGCTAAGCCCATTTAACTCACCCAGCAATTGTCTTACTTCTCAGTCCAAGACAATCTCAATGTCTTTACCTACGTGTAGAAAAACCACACCATTTGTACATAAAAAACACAAGGTACTTGATACAGTCTGCTGTAAAAAGTACAACTGACCACAGACCCACATTTATAAGGTGCCAAAAGATGCGGAATTGAGCCAGGTATCGGCAGCTGTTGAAAAATTGCCAATTTCCCTGGTTTCCATGGAGTAAGAGCCGTTGCTGTGCGCGTGATTATGACATAAATGATCATTCAATTGTCGCTACAGGCAAAAGTATTGGTCGGAGAGCAACGCGGTTTGCACCATTCGATTTGTCGTCACAAAATACGTCGGATTAGCCTCTTACCAGCAGCACTGGAACAGTTTTTCCAATTTTGCGTTTTTGCCTGGTCTTTTTGTTAATTGAAATCGGCTACACTGTACTCTGTACAATCGCGACTGGTCATTACTATATTCAACTTTTGACTATAAGTTATGTGCCATTCGGTAGCCCAGAAGATCTGAAATCTTTGGGCTAAGCCCATTTAACTCACCCAGCAATTGCCTTACTTCTAAGTGCAAGACAATCTCAATGTCTTTATCTACGTGTAGAAAAACCACACCATTTGTACATAAAAAAACACAAGGTACTTGATACAGTCTGCTGTAAAAAGTACAACTAAACACTGACCCACATTTATAAGGTGCCAAAAGATGCGGAATTGGGCCAGGTATCGGCAGCTGTTGAAAAATTGCAAATTCCCCTGGTTTCCATGGAGTAAGAGCCGTTGCTGTGCACGTGATTATGACATAAATGATCATTCAGTTGTCGCTACAGGCAAAAGTATTGGTCGGAGAGCAACGCGGTTTGCACCATTCGATTTCTCGTCACAAAATACGTCGGATTAGCCTCTTACCAGCAGCACTGGAACAATTTTTCCAATTTTGCGTTTTTGCCTGGTCTTTTTGTTAATTGAAATCGGCTACACTGTACTCTGTACAATCGCGACTGGTCATTACTATATTCAACTTTTGACTATAAGTTATGTGCCCTTCGGTAGCCCAGAAGACCTGAAATCTTTGGGCTAAGCCCATTTAACTCACCCAGCAATTGCCTTACTTCTAAGTGCAAGACAATCTCAATGTCTTTATCTACGTGTAGAAAAACCACACCATTTGTACGTGAGAAACACAAGGTACTTGATACAGTCTGCTGTAAAAAGTACAACTGAACACTGACCAACTTTAGTAAGGTGCCAAAAGATGCGGAATTGAGCCAGGCATCGGCAGCTGTTGAAAAATTGCAAATTTCCCTGGTTTCCATGGAGTAAGAGCCGTTGCTGGGCACGTGATTATGACATAAATGATCATTCAATTGTCACTACAGCCAAAAGTATTGGTCGGAGAGCAACGCGGTTTGCACCATTCGATTTCTCGTCACAAAATACGTCGGATTAGCCTCTTACCAGCAGCACTGGAACAGTTTTCGCACTTTTGCATTTTTGCCTGGTCTTTTTGTTAATTGAAATCGGCTACACTGTACTCTGTACAATCGCGACTGGTCATTACTATATTCAACTTTTGACTATAAGTTATGTGCCCTTCGGTAGCCCAGAAGACGTCAAATCTTTAGGCTAAGCCCATTTAACTCACCCAGCAATTGCCTTACTTCTAAGTGCAAGACAATCTCAATGTCTTTATCTACGTGTAGAAAAACCACACCATTTGTACGTGAGAAACACAAGGTTCTTGATACAGTCTGCTGTAAAAAGTACAACTGAACACTGACCCACTTCAGTAAGGTGCCAAAAGATGCGGAATTGAGCCAGGCATCGGCAGCTGTTGAAAAATTGCAAATTTCCCTGGTTTCCATGGAGTAAGAGCCGTTGCTGGGCACGTGATTATGACATAAATGATCATTCAATTGTCACTACAGCCAAAAGTATTGGTCGGAGAGCAACGCGGTTTGCACCATTCGATTTCTCGTCACAAAATACGTCGGATTAGCCTCTTACCAGCAGCACTGGAACAGTTTTCGCACTTTTGCATTTCTGCCTGCTCTTTTTGTTAATTGAAATCGGCTACACTGTACTCTGTACAATCGCGACTGGTCATTACTATATTCAACTTTTGACTATAAGTTATGTGCCATTCGGTAGCCCAGAAGATCTGAAATCTTTGGGCTAAGCCCATTTAACTCACCCAGCAATTGCCTTACTTCTAAGTGCAAGACAATCTCAATGTCTTTATCTACGTGTAGAAAAACCACACCATTTGTACATAAAAAACACAAGGTACTTGATACAGTCTGCTGTAAAAAGTACAACTAAACACTGACCCACATTTATAAGGTGCCAAAAGATGCGGAATTGGGCCAGGTATCGGCAGCTGTTGAAAAATTGCAAATTTCCCTGGTTTCCATGGAGTAAGAGCCGTTGCTGTGCACGTGATTATGACATAAATGATCATTCAGTTGTCGCTACAGGCAAAAGTATTGGTCGGAGAGCAACGCGGATTGCACCATTCGATTTCTCGTCACAAAATACGTCGGATTAGCCTCTTACCAGCAGCACTGGAACAGTTTTTCCACTTTTGCATTTTTGCCTGGTCTTTTTGTTAATTGAAATCGGCTACACTGTACTCTGTACAATCGCGACTGGTCATTACTATATTCAACTTTTGACTATAAGTTATGTGCCCTTCGGTAGCCCAGAAGACCTGAAATCTTTGGGCCAAGCCCATTTAACTCACCCAGCAATTGTCTTACTTCTAAGTGCAAGACAATCTCAATGTCTTTATCTACGTGTAGAAAAACCACACCATTTGTACATAAAAAACACAAGGTACTTGATACAGTCTGCTGTAAAAAGTACAACTAAACACTGACCCACATTTATAAGGTGCCAAAAGATGCGGAATTGAGCCAGGTATCGGCAGCTGTTGAAAAATTGCCAATTTCCCTGGTTTCCATGGAGTAAGAGCCGTTGCTGGGCACGTGATTATGACATAAATGATCATTCAATTGTCACTACAGCCAAAAGTATTGGCCGGAGAGCAACGCGGTTTGCACCATTCGATTTCTCGTTACAAAATACGTCGGATTAGCCTCTTACCAGCAGCACTGGAACAGTTTTTCCACTTTTGCATTTTTGCCTGGTCTTTTTGTTAATTGAAATCGGCTACACTGTACTCTGTACAATCGCGACTGGTCATTACTATATTCAACTTTTGACTATAAGTTATGTGCCCTTCGGTAGCCCAGAAGACCTGAAATCTTTGGGCTAAGCCCATTTAACTCACCCAGCAATTGTCTTACTTCTAAGTCCAAGACAATCTCAATGTCTTTATCTACGTGTAGAAAAACCACACCATTTGTACATAAAAAACACAAGGTACTTGATACAGTCTGCTGTAAAAAGTACAACTAAACACTGACCCACATTTATAAGGTGCCAAAAGATGCGGAATTGGGCCAGGCATCGGCAGCTGTTAAAAAATTGCAAATATCCGTGGTTTCCATGGAGTAAGAGCCGTTGCTGGGCACGTGATTATGACATCAAAATTCATTGATTTGTCGCTACAGCCAAAAGTATTGGTCGGAGAGCAACGCGGTTTGCACCATTCGATTTCTCGTCACAAAATACGTCGGATTAGCCTCTTACCAGCAGCACTGGAACAGTTTTTCCACTTTTGCATTTTTGCCTGGTCTTTTTGTTAATTGAAATCGGCTACACTGTACTCTGTACAATCGCGACTGGTCATTACTATATTCAACTTTTGACTATAAGTTATGTGCCCTTCGGTAGCCCAGAAGACGTCAAATCTTTGGGCTAAGCCCATTTAACTCACCCAGCAATTGTCTTACTTCTCAGTCCAAGACAATCTCAATGTCTTTACCTACGTGTAGAAAAACCACACCATTTGTACATAAAAAACACAAGGTACTTGATACAGTCTGCTGTAAAAAGTACAACTGACCACAGACCCACATTTATAAGGTGCCAAAAGATGCGGAATTGGGCCAGGTATCGGCAGCTGTTGAAAAATTGCAAATTTCCCTGGTTTCCATGGAGTAAGAGCCGTTGCTGTGCACGTGATTATGACATAAATGATCATTCAGTTGTCGCTACAGGCAAAAGTATTGGTCGGAGAGCAACGCGGATTGCACCATTCGATTTCTCGTCACAAAATACGTCGGATTAGCCTCTTACCAGCAGCACTGGAACAGTTTTCGCACTTTTGCATTTTTGCCTGGTCTTTTTGTTAATTGAAATCGGCTACACTGTACTCTGTACAATCGCGACTGGTCATTACTATATTCAACTTTTGACTATAAGTTATGTGCCCTTCGGTAGCCCAGAAGACCTGAAATCTTTGGGCTAAGCCCATTTAACTCACCCAGCAATTGTCTTACTTCTAAGTGCAAGACAATCTCAATGTCTTTATCTACGTGTAGAAAAACCACACCATTTGTACGTGAGAAACACAAGGTTCTTGATACAGTCTGCTGTAAAAAGTACAACTGAACACTGACCCACTTCAGTAAGGTGCCAAAAGATGCGGAATTGAGCCAGGCATCGGCAGCTGTTGAAAAATTGCAAATTTCCCTGGTTTCCATGGAGTAAGAGCCGTTGCTGGGCACGTGATTATGACATAAATGATCATTCAATTGTCACTACAGCCAAAAGTATTGGTCGGAGAGCAACGCGGTTTGCACCATTCGATTTCTCGTCACAAAATACGTCGGATTAGCCTCTTACCAGCAGCACTGGAACAGTTTTCGCACTTTTGCATTTCTGCCTGCTCTTTTTGTTAATTGAAATCGGCTACACTGTACTCTGTACAATCGCGACTGGTCATTACTATATTCAACTTTTGACTATAAGTTATGTGCCATTCGGTAGCCCAGAAGATCTGAAATCTTTGGGCTAAGCCCATTTAACTCACCCAGCAATTGCCTTACTTCTAAGTGCAAGACAATCTCAATGTCTTTATCTACGTGTAGAAAAACCACACCATTTGTACATAAAAAACACAAGGTACTTGATACAGTCTGCTGTAAAAAGTACAACTAAACACTGACCCACATTTATAAGGTGCCAAAAGATGCGGAATTGGGCCAGGTATCGGCAGCTGTTGAAAAATTGCAAATTTCCCTGGTTTCCATGGAGTAAGAGCCGTTGCTGTGCACGTGATTATGACATAAATGATCATTCAGTTGTCGCTACAGGCAAAAGTATTGGTCGGAGAGCAACGCGGATTGCACCATTCGATTTCTCGTCACAAAATACGTCGGATTAGCCTCTTACCAGCAGCACTGGAACAGTTTTTCCACTTTTGCATTTTTGCCTGGTCTTTTTGTTAATTGAAATCGGCTACACTGTACTCTGTACAATCGCGACTGGTCATTACTATATTCAACTTTTGACTATAAGTTATGTGCCCTTCGGTAGCCCAGAAGACCTGAAATCTTTGGGCTAAGCCCATTTAACTCACCCAGCAATTGTCTTACTTCTAAGTGCAAGACAATCTCAATGTCTTTATCTACGTGTAGAAAAACCACACCATTTGTACGTGAGAAACACAAGGTTCTTGATACAGTCTGCTGTAAAAAGTACAACTGAACACTGACCCACTTCAGTAAGGTGCCAAAAGATGCGGAATTGAGCCAGGCATCGGCAGCTGTTGAAAAATTGCAAATTTTCCCTGGTTTCCATGGAGTAAGAGCCGTTGCTGGGCACGTGATTATGACATAAATGAGCATTCAATTGTCACTACAGCCAAAAGTATTGGTCGGAGAGCAACGCGGTTTGCACCATTCGATTTCTCGTCACAAAATACGTCGGATTAGCCTCTTACCAGCAGCACTGGAACAGTTTTCGCACTTTTGCATTTCTGCCTGCTCTTTTTGTTAATTGAAATCGGCTACACTGTACTCTGTACAATCGCGACTGGTCATTACTATATTCAACTTTTGACTATAAGTTATGTGCCATTCGGTAGCCCAGAAGATCTGAAATCTTTGGGCTAAGCCCATTTAACTCACCCAGCAATTGCCTTACTTCTAAGTGCAAGACAATCTCAATGTCTTTATCTACGTGTAGAAAAACCACACCATTTGTACATAAAAAACACAAGGTACTTGATACAGTCTGCTGTAAAAAGTACAACTAAACACTGACCCACATTTATAAGGTGCCAAAAGATGCGGAATTGGGCCAGGTATCGGCAGCTGTTGAAAAATTGCAAATTTCCCTGGTTTCCATGGAGTAAGAGCCGTTGCTGTGCACGTGATTATGACATAAATGATCATTCAGTTGTCGCTACAGGCAAAAGTATTGGTCGGAGAGCAACGCGGTTTGCACCATTCGATTTCTCATCACAAAATACGTCGGATTAGCCTCTTACCAGCAGCACTGGAACAGTTTTTCCACTTTTGCATTTTTGCCTGGTCTTTTTGTTAATTG
Source organism: Liolophura sinensis (assembly GCF_032854445.1). Taxonomy (NCBI): domain Eukaryota; kingdom Metazoa; phylum Mollusca; class Polyplacophora; order Chitonida; family Chitonidae; genus Liolophura; species Liolophura sinensis. Next base: position 11,379 of record NW_027018552.1, read on the forward strand.
AAATCGGCTACACTGTACTCTGTACAATCGCGACTGGTCATTACTATATTCAACTTTTTGACTATAAGTTATGTGCCCTTCGGTAGCCCAGAAGACGTCAAATCTTTGGGCTAAGCCCATTTAACTCACCCAGCAATTGTCTTACTTCTCAGTCCAAGACAATCTCAATGTCTTTATCTACGTGTAGAAAAACCACACCATTTGTACATAAAAAACACAAGGTACTTGATACAGTCTGCTGTAAAAAGTACAACTGACCACAGACCCACATTTATAAGGTGCCAAAAGATGCGGAATTGAGCCAGGTATCGGCAGCTGTTGAAAAAATTGCCAATTTCCCTGGTTTCCATGGAGTAAGAGCCGTTGCTGTGCACGTGATTATGACATAAATGATCATTCAATTGTCGCTACAGGCAAAAGTATTGGTCCGGAGAGCAACGCGGTTTGCACCATTCGATTTGTCGTCACAAAATACGTCGGATTAGCCTCTTACCAGCAGCACTGGAAGAATTTTTCCAATTTTGCGTTTTTGCCTGGTCTTTTTGTTAATTGAAATCGGCTACACTGTACTCTGTACAATCGCGACTGGTCATTACTATATTCAACTTTTGACTATAAGTTATGTGCCATTCGGTAGCCCAGAAGATCTGAAATCTTTGGGCTAAGCCCATTTAACTCACCCAGCAATTGCCTTACTTCTAAGTGCAAGACAATCTCAATGTCTTTATCTACGTGTAGAAAAACCACACCATTTGTACATAAAAAACACAAGGTACTTGATACAGTCTGCTGTAAAAAGTACAACTAAACACTGACCCACATTTATAAGGTGCCAAAAGATGCGGAATTGTGGCCAGGTATCGGCAGCTGTTGAAAAATTGCAAATTTCCCTGGTTTCCATGGAGTAAGAGCCGTTGCTGTGCACGTGATTATGACATAAATGATCATTCAGTTTGTCGCTACAGGCAAAAGTATTGGTCGGAGAGCAACGCGGTTTGCACCATTCGATTTCTCGTCACAAAATACGTCGGATTAGCCTCTTACCAGCAGCACTGGAACAGTTTTCGCACTTTTGCATTTTTGCCTGGTCTTTTTGGTTAATTGAAATCGGCTACACTGTACTCTGTACAATCGCGACTGGTCATTACTATATTCAACTTTTGACTATAAGTTATGTGCCCTTCGGTAGCCCAGAAGACCTGAAATCTTTGGGCTAAGCCCATTTAACTCACCCAGCAATTGCCTTACTTCTAAGTGCAAGACAATCTCAATGTCTTTATCTACGTGTAGAAAAACCACACCATTTGTACGTGAGAAACACAAGGTACTTGATACAGTCTGCTGTAAAAAGTACAACTGAACACTGACCAACTTTAGTAAGGTGCCAAAAGATGCGGAATTGAGCCAGGCATCGGCAGCTGTTGAAAAATTGCAAATTTCCCTGGTTTCCATGGAGTAAGAGCCGTTGCTGGGCACGTGATTATGACATAAATGATCATTCAATTGTCACTACAGCCAAAAGTATTGGTCGGAGAGCAACGCGGTTTGCACCATTCGATTTCTCGTCACAAAATACGTCGGATTAGCCTCTTACCAGCAGCACTGGAACAGTTTTCGCACTTTTGCATTTTTGCCTGGTCTTTTTGTTAATTGAAATCGGCTACACTGTACTCTGTACAATCGCGACTGGTCCATTACTATATTCAACTTTTGACTATAAGTTATGTGCCCTTCGGTAGCCCAGAAGACGTCAAATCTTTAGGCTAAGCCCATTTAACTCACCCAGCAATTGCCTTACTTCTAGTGCAAGACAATCTCAATGTCTTTATCTACGTGTAGAAAAAACCACACCATTTGTACGTGAGAAACACAAGGTTCTTGATACAGTCTGCTGTAAAAAGTACAACTGAACACTGACCCACTTCAGTAAGGTGCCAAAAGATGCGGAATTGAGCCAGGCCTCGGCAGCTGTTGAAAAATTGCAAATTTCCCTGGTTTCCATGGAGTAAGAGCCGTTGCTGGGCACGTGATTATGACATAAATGATCATTCAATTGTCACTACAGCCAAAAGTATTGGTCGGAGAGCAACGCGGTTTGCACCATTCGATTTCTCGTCACAAAATACGTCGGATTAGCCTCTTACCAGCAGCACTGGAACAGTTTTCGCACTTTTGCATTTCTGCCTGCTCTTTTTTGTTAATTGAAATCGGCTACACTGTACTCTGTACAATCGCGACTGGTCATTACTATATTCAACTTTTGACTATAAGTTATGTGCCCTTCGGTAGCCCAGAAGACCTGAAATCTTTGGCCAAGCCCATTTAACTCACCCAGCAATTGTCTTACTTCTAAGGTGCAAGACAATCTCAATGTCTTTATCTACGTGTAGAAAAACCACCACCATTTGTACGTGAGAAACACAAGGTACTTGATACAGTCTGCTGTAAAAAGTACAACTGACCACAGACCCACATGAATAAGGTGCCAAAAGATGCGGAATTGGGCCAGGCATCGGCCAGCTGTTGAAAAATTGCAAATTTCCCTGGTTTCCATGGAGTAAGAGCCGTTGCTGGGCACGTGATTATGACATAAATGATCATTCAATTGTCACTACAGCCAAAAGTATTGGTTGGAGAGCAACGCGGTTTGCACCATTCGATTTCTCGTCACAAAATACGTCGGATTAGTCTCTTACCAGCAGCACTGGAACAGTTTTCGTACTTTTCCATTTTTACCTGGTCTTTTTGTTAATTGAAATCGGCTACACTGTACTCTGTACAATCGCGACTGGTCATTACTATATTTCAACTTTTGACTATAAGTTCTGTGCCCTTCGGTAGCCCAGAAGAACCTGATAATCTTTGGGCCAAGCCCATTTAACTCACCCAGCAATTGTCTTACTTCTAAGTGCAAGACAATCTCAATGTCTTTATCTACGTCGTAGAAAAACCACACCATTTGTACGTGAGAAACACAAGGTACTTGATACAGTCTGCTGTAAAAAGTACAACTGACCACAGACCCACATGAATAAGGTGCCAAAAGATGCGGAATTGGGCCAGGCATCGGCAGCTGTTGAAAAATTGCAAATTTCCCTGGTTTCCATGGAGTAAGAGCCGTTGCTGGGCACGTGATTATGACATAAATGATCATTCAATTGTCACTACAGCCAAAAGTATTGGTCGGAGAGCAACGCGGTTTGCACCATTCGATTTCTCGTCACAAAAATACGTCGGATTAGCCTCTTACCAGCAGCACTGGGAACAGTTTTCGCACTTTTGCATTTTTACCTGGTCTTTTTTGTTAATTGAAATCGGCTACACTGTACTCTGTATCAATCGCGACTGGGTCATTACTATATTCAACTTTTGACTATAAGTTATGTGCCCTTCGGTAGCCCAGAAGACCTGAAATCTTTGGCGCTAAGCCCATTTAACTCACCCAGCAATTGCCTTACTTCTAAGTGCAAGACAATCTCAATGTCTTTATCTACGTGTAGAAAAACCACACCATTTGTACGTGAGAAACACAAGGTTCTTGATACAGTCTGCTGTAAAAAGTACAACTGAACACTGACCCACTTCAGTAAGAGGTGCCAAAAGATGCGGAATTGAGCCAGGCCTCGGCAGCTGTTGTGAAAAATTGCAAATTTCCCTGAGTTTCCATGGAGTAAGAGCCGTTGCTGGGCACGTGATTATGACATACAAATGATCATTCAATTGTCACTACAGCCAAAAGTATTGGTCGGAGAGCAACGCGCTTTGCACCATTCGATTTCTCGTCACAAAAAATACGTCGGATTAGACCTCTTACCAGCAGCACTGGAACAGTTTTCGCACTTTTGCATTTCTGCCTGCTCTTTTTGTTAATTGAAATCGGCTACACTGTACTCTGTACAATCGCGACTGGTCATTACTATATTCAACTTTTGACTATAAGTTATGTGCCCTTCGGTAGCCCAGAAAGACCTGAAATCTTTGGGCAAAGCCCATTTAACTCACCCAGCAATTGTCCTTACTTCTAAGTGCAAGGACAATCTCGAATGTCTTTATCTACGTGTAGAAAAAACCACACCATTTGTACGTGAGAAACACAAGGTACT
>NW_027018553.1:0-15250 GCF_032854445.1 Liolophura sinensis
GATTATTCATTTGTGGCTACAGCCAAAAGTATTGGTCGGAGAGCAACGCGGTTTGCACCATTCGATTTCTCGTCACAAAATACGTCGGATTAGCCTCTTACCAGCAGCATTGGAACAGTTTTTCTACTTTTGGATTTTTGCCTTGTCTTTTTGCGAATTGAATTCGGCTGCATTAACTATGTACAATCGCGACTGGTCATTACTATATTCAACTTTTCATTATAAAGTTATGTGCCCTTTCGGTAGCCCAGAGGACGTCAAATCTTTGGGCCAAGCCCATTTAACTCACCCAGCTAATGTCTTACTTCTAAGTCGAAGACAAACTCAATGTCTTTATCTACATGTAGAAAAACCACACCATTTGTATATAAAAAAAACAAAAGGTACTTGATACAATCCGCTGTAAACAAGTACAATTGAACACTGACCCACATCAATAAGGTGCCAAAGGATGCGCAATTGGGCCAGGCATCTCCAGCTGTTGAAAAATTGCAAATTTCCTTGGTTTCCATGGAGTAAGAGCCGGTTGCTGGGCACGTGATCTTGACATCATTGATTATTCATTTGTGGCTACAGCCAAAAGTATTGGTCGGAGAGCAACGCGGTTTGCACCATTCGATTTCTCGTCACAAAATACGTCGGATTAGTCTCTTACCAGCAGCATTGGAACAGTTTTTTCCACTTTTGGATTTTTGCCTGGTCTTTTTCCTAATTGAAATCGGCTGCATTAACTATGTACAATCGCGACCTGGTCATTACTATATTCAACTTTTCATTATAAGTTATGTGCCCTTCGGTAGCCCAGACGACGTCAAATCTTTGGGCCAAGCCCATTTAACTCACCCAACAAATGTCTTACTTCTAAGTCGAAGACAAACTCAATGTCTTTATCTACATGTAGAAAAACCACACCATTTGGTATGTAAAAAAAAACAAAAGGTACTTGATACAATCCGCTGTAAAAAGTACAATTGAACACTGACCCACATCAATAAGGTGCCAAAGGATGCGCAATTGGGCCAGGCATCTCCAGCTGTTGAAAAATTGCAAATTTCCTTGGTTTTCCATGGAGTAAGAGCCGTTTGCTGGGCACGTGATCTTGACATCATTGATTATTCATTTGTGGGCTACAGCCAAAAGTATTGGTCGGAGAGCAACGCGGTTTGCACCATTCGATTTCTCGTCACAAAATACGTCGGATTAGCCTCTTACCAGCAGCATTGGAACAGTTTTTCTACTTTTGGATTTTTTGCCTTGTCTTTTTGCGAATTGAAATCGGCTACATTAACTATGTACAATCGCGAACTGGTCATTACTATATTCAACTTTTCATTATAAGTTATGTGCCCTTCCGTAGCCCAGACGACGTCAAATCTTTGGGCCAAGCCCATTTAACTCACCCAGCAAATGTCTTACTTCTAAGTCGAAGACAAACTCAATGTCTTTATCTACATGTAGAAAAACCACACCATTTGTATATAAAAAAATTAAAAGGTACTTGATACAATCCGCTGTAAAAAGTACAATTGAACACTGACCCACATCAATAAGGTGCCAAAGGATGCGCAATTGGGCCAGGCATCTCCAGCTGTTGAAAAATTGCAAATTTCCTTGGTTTCCATGGAGTAAGAGCCGTTGCTGGGCACGTGATCTTGACATCATTGATTATTCATTTGTGGCTACAGCCAAAAGTATTGGTCGGAGAGCAACACGGTTTGTACCATTCGATTTCTCGTCACAAAATACGTCGGATTAGCCTCTTACCAGCAGCATTGGAACAGTTTTTCCACTTTTGGATTTTTGCCTGGTCATTTTGCTAATTGAAATCGGCTACATTAACTATGTACAATCGCGACTGGTCATTACTATATTCAACATTTCATTATAAGTTCTGTGCCCTTCGGTAGCCCAGACGACGTCAAATCTTTGGGCCAAGCCCATTTAACTCACCCAGCAAATGTCTTACTTCTAAGTCGAAGACAAACTCAATGTCTTTATCTACATGTAGAAAAACCACACCATTTGTATATAAAAAAAACACAAGGTACTTGATACAACCCGCTGTAAAAAGTACAATTGAACACTGACCCACATCAATAAGGTGCCAAAGGATGCGCAATTGGGCCAGGCATCTCCAGCTGTTGAAAAATTGCAAATTTCCTTGGTTTCCATGGAGTAAGAGCCGTTGCTGGGCACGTGATCTTGACATCATTGATTATTCATTTGTGGCTACAGCCAAAAGTATTGGTCGGAGAGCAACGCGGTTTGCACCATTCGATTTCTCGTCACAAAATACGTCGGATTAGCCTCTTACCAGCAGCATTGGAACAGTTTTTCCACTTTTGGATTTTTGCCTAGTCTTTTTGCTAATTGAAATCGGCTACATTAACTATGTACAATCGCGACTGGTCATTACTATATTCAACATTTCATTATAAGTTCTGTGCCCTTCGGTAGCCCAGACGACGTCAAATCTTTGGGCCAAGCCCATTTAACTCACCCAGCAAATGTCTTACTTCTAAGTCGAAGACAAACTCAATGTCTTTATCTACATGTAGAAAAACCACACCATTTGTATATAAAAAAAACACAAGGTACTTGATACAATCCGCTGTAAAAAGTACAATTGAACACTGACCCACATCAATAAGGTGCCAAAGGATGCGCAATTGGGCCAGGCATCTCCAGCTGTTGAAAAATTGCAAATTTCCTTGGTTTCCATGGAGTAAGAGCCGTTGCTGGGCACGTGATCTTGACATCATTGATTATTCATTTGTGGCTACAGCCAAAAGTATTGGTCGGAGAGCAACGCGGTTTGCACCATTCGATTTCTCGTCACAAAATACGTCGGATTAGCCTCTTACCAGCAGCATTGGAACAGTTTTTCCACTTTTGGATTTTTGCCTGGTCTTTTTGCTAATTGAAATCGGCTACATTAACTATGTACAATCGCGACTGGTCATTACTATATTCAACATTTCATTATAAGTTATGTGCCCTTCGGTAGCCCAGACGACGTCAAATCTTTGGGCCAAGCCCATTTAACTCACCCAGCAAATGTCTTACTTCTAAGTCGAAGAAAAACTCAATGTCTTTATCTACATGTAGAAAAACCACACCATTTGTATATAAAAAAACACAAGGTACTTGATACAGTCCGCTGTAAAAAGTACAATTGAACACTGACCCACATCAATAAGGCGCCAAAAGATGCGCAATTGGGCCAGGCATCTCCAGCTGTTGAAAAATTGCAAATTTCTATGGTTTCCATGGAGTAAGAGCCGTTGCTGGGCACGTGATCTTGACATCATTGATTATTCATTTGTGGCTACAGCCAAAAGTATTGGTCGGAGAGCAACGCGGTTTGCACCATTCGATTTCTCGTCACAAAATACGTCGGATTAGCCTCTTACCAGCAGCATTGGAACAGTTTTTCTACTTTTGGATTTTTGCCTGGTCTTTTTGCTAATTGAAATCGGCTGCATTAACTATGTACAATCGCGACTGGTCATTACTATATTCAACTTTTCATTATAAGTTATGTGCCCTTCGGTAGCCCAGACGACGTCAAATCTTTGGGCAAAGCCCATTTAACTAACCCAACAAATGTCTTACTTCTAAGTCGAAGACAAACTCAATGTCTTTATCTACATGTAGAAAAACCCCACCATTTGTATGTAAAAAAAACAAAAGGTACTTGATACAATCCGCTGTAAAAAGAACAATTGAACACTGACCCACATCAATAAGGTGCCAAAGGATGCGCAATTGGGCCAGGCATCTCCAGCTGTTGAAAAATTGCAAATTTCCTTGGTTTCCATGGAGTAAGAGCCGTTGCTGGGCACGTGATCTTGACATCATTGATTATTCATTTGTGGCTACAGCCAAAAGTATTGGTCGGAGAGCAACGCGGTTTGCACCATTCGATTTCTCGTCACAAAATACGTCGGATTAGCCTCTTACCAGCAGCATTGGAACAGTTTTTCCACTTTTGGATTTTTGCCTGGTCATTTTGCGAATTGAAATCGGCTACATTAACTATGTACAATCGCGACTGGTCATTACTATATTCAACTTTTCATTATAAGTTATGTGCCCTTCGGTAGCCCAGACGACGTCAAATCTTTGGGCCAAGCCCATTTAACTCACCCAACAAATGTCTTACTTCTAAGTCGAAGACAAACTCAATATCTTTATCTACATGTAGAAAAACCACACCATTTGTATATAAAAAAACACAAGGTACTTAATACAACCCGCTGTAAAAAGTACAATTAAACACTGACCCACATCAATAAGGTGCCAAAGGATGCGCAATTGGGCCAGGCATCTCCAGCTGTTGAAAAATTGCAAATTTCCTTGGTTTCCATGGAGTAAGAGCCGTTGCTGGGCACGTGATCTTGACATCATTGATTATTCATTTGTGGCTACAGCCAAAAGTATTGGTCGGAGAGCAACGCGGTTTGCACCATTCGATTTCTCGTCACAAAATACGTCGGATTAGCCTCTTACCAGCAGCATTGGAACAGTTTTTCCACTTTTGGATTTTTGCCTGGTCTTTTTGCTTATTGAAATCGGCTACATTAACTATGTACAATCGCGACTGGTCATTACTATATTCAACATTTCATTATAAGTTATGTGCCCTTCGGTAGCCCAGACGACGTCAAATCTTTGGGCCAAGCCCATTTAACTCACCCAGCAAATGTCTTACTTCTAAGTCGAAGACAAACTCAATGTCTTTATCTACATGTAGAAAAACCACACCATTTGTATATAAAAAAACACAAGGTACTTGATACAGTCCGCTGTAAAAAGTACAATTGAACACTGACCCACATCAATAAGGCGCCAAAAGATGCGCAATTGGGCCAGGCATCTCCAGCTGTTGAAAAATTGCAAATTTCTATGGTTTCCATGGAGTAAGAGCCGTTGCTGGGCACGTGATCTTGACATCATTGATTATTCATTTGTGGCTACAGCCAAAAGTATTGGTCGGAGAGCAACGCGGTTTGCACCATTCGATTTCTCGTCACAAAATACGTCGGATTAGCCTCTTACCAGCAGCATTGGAACAGTTTTTCTACTTTTGGATTTTTGCCTGGTCTTTTTGCTAATTGAAATCGGCTGCATTAACTATGTACAATCGCGACTGGTCATTACTATATTCAACTTTTCATTATAAGTTATGTGCCCTTCGGTAGCCCAGACGACGTCAAATCTTTGGGCCAAGCCCATTTAACTCACCCAGCAAATGTCTTACTTCTAAGTCGAAGACAAACTCAATGTCTTTATCTACATGTAGAAAAACCACACCATTTGTATATAAAAAAAAACACAAGGTGCTTGATACAACCCGCTGTAAAAAGTACAATTGAACACTGACCCACATCAATAAGGTGCCAAAGGATGCGCAATTGGGCCAGGCATCTCCAGCTGTTGAAAAATTGCAAATTTCCTTGGTTTCCATGGAGTAAGAGCCGTTGCTGGGCACGTGATCTTGACATCATTGATTATTCATTTGTGGCTACAGCCAAAAGTATTGGTCGGAGAGCAACGCGGTTTGCACCATTCGATTTCTCGTCACAAAATACGTCGGATTAGCCTCTTACCAGCAGCATTGGAACAGTTTTTCTACTTTTGGATTTTTACCTTGTCTTTTTGCGAATTGAAATCGGCTACATTAACTATGTACAATCGCGACTGGTCATTACTATATTCAACTTTTCATTATAAGTTATGTGCCCTTCGGTAGCCCAGACGACGTCAAATCTTTGGGCCCAGCCCATTTAACTCACCCAGCAAATGTCTTACTTCTAAGTCGAAGACAAACTCAATGTCTTTATCTACATGTAGAAAAACCACACCATTTGTATATAAAAAAAACACAAGGTACTTGATACAACCCGCTGTAAAAAGTACAATTAAACACTGACCCACATCAATAAGGTGCCAAAGGATGCGCAATTGGGCCAGGCATCTCCAGCTGTTGAAAAATTGCAAATTTCCTTGGTTTCCATGGAGTAAGAGCCGTTGCTGGGCACGTGATCTTGACATCATTTATTATTTATTTGTGGCTACAGCCAAAAGTATTGGTCGGAGAGCAACGCGGTTTGCACCATTCGATTTCTCGTCACAAAATACGTCGGATTAGCCTCTTACCAGCAGCATTGGAACAGTTTTTCTACTTTTGGATTTTTGCCTTGTCTTTTTGCGAATTGAAATCGGCTACATTAACTATGTACAATCGCGACTGGTTATTACTATATTCAACTTTTCATTATAAGTTATGTGCCCTTCGGTAGCCCAGACGACGTCCAATTTTTGGGCCAAGCCCATTTAACTCACCCAGCAAATGTCTTACTTCTAAGTCGAAGACAAACTCAATGTCTTTATCTACATGTAGAAAAACCACACCATTTGTATATAAAAAAAACAAAAGGTACTTGATACAATCCGCTGTAAAAAGTACAATTGAACACTGACCCACATCAATAAGGTGCCAAAGGATGCGCAATTGGGCCAGGCATCTCCAGCTGTTGAAAAATTGCAAATTTCCTTGGTTTCCATGGATGAAGAGCCGTTGCTGGGCACGTGATCTTGACATCATTGATTATTCATTTGTGGCTACAGCCAAAAGTATTGGTCGGAGAGCAACGCGGTTTGCACCATTCGATTTCTCGTCACAAAATACGTCGGATTAGCCTCTTACCAGCAGCATTGGAACAGTTTTTCCACTTTTGGATTTTTGCCTGGTCTTTTTGCGAATTGAAATCGGCTACATTAACTATGTACAATCGCGACTGGTCATTACTATATTCAACATTTCATTATAAGTTATGTGCCCTTCGGTAGCCCAGACGACGTCAAATCTTTGGGCCAAACCCATTTAACTCACCCAGCAAATGTCTTACTTCTAAGTCGAAGACAAACTCAATGTCTTTATCTACATGTAGAAAAACCACACCATTTGTATATAAAAAAACACAAGGTACTTGATACAGTCCGCTGTAAAAAGTACAATTGAACACTGACCCACATCAATAAGGCGCCAAAAGATGCGCAATTGGGCCAGGCATCTCCAGCTGTTGAAAAATTGCAAATTTCTATGGTTTCCATGGAGTAAGAGCCGTTGCTGGGCACGTGATCTTGACATCATTGATTATTCATTTGTGGCTACAGCCAAAAGTATTGGTCGGAGAGCAACGCGGTTTGCACCATTCGATTTCTCGTCACAAAATACGTCGGATTAGCCTCTTACCAGCAGCATTGGAACAGTTTTTCTACTTTTGGATTTTTGCCTGGTCTTTTTGCTAATTGAAATCGGCTGCATTAACTATGTACAATCGCGACTGGTTATTACTATATTCAACTTTTCATTATAAGTTATGTGCCCTTCGGTAGCCCAGACGACTTCAAATCTTTGGGCCAAGCCCATTTAACTAACCCAACAAATGTCTTACTTCTAAGTCGAAGACAAACTCAATGTCTTTATCTACATGTAGAAAAACCCCACTATTTGTATGTAAAAAAAACAAAAGGTACTTGATACAATCCGCTGTAAAAAGTACAATTGAACACTGACCCACATCAATAAGGTGCCAAAGGATGCGCAATTGGGCCAGGCATCTCCAGCTGTTGAAAAATTGCAAATTTCCTTGGTTTCCATGGAGTAAGAGCCGTTGCTGGGCACGTGATCTTGACATCATTGATTATTTATTTGTGGCTACAGCCAAAAGTATTGGTCGGAGAGCAACGCGGTTTGCACCATTCGATTTCTCGTCACAAAATACGTCGGATTAGCCTCTTACCAGCAGCATTGGAACAGTTTTTCCACTTTTGGATTTTTGCCTGGTCATCTTGCTAATTGAAATCGGCTACATTAACTATGTACAATCGCGACTGGTCATTACTATATTCAACATTTCATTATAAGTTCTGTGCCCTTCGGTAGCCCAGACGACGTCAAATCTTTGGGCCAAGCCCATTTAACTCACCCAGCAAATGTCTTACTTCTAAGTCGAAGACAAACTCAATGTCTTTATCTACATGTAGAAAAACCACACCATTTGTATATAAAAAAAACACAAGGTACTTGATACAACCCGCTGTAAAAAGTACAATTGAACACTGACCCACATCAATAAGGTGCCAAAGGATGAGCAATTGGGCCAGGCATCTCCAGCTGTTGAAAAATTGCAAATTTCCTTGGTTTCCATGGAGTAAGAGCCGTTGCTGGGCACGTGATCTTGACATCATTGATTATTCATTTGTGGCTACAGCCAAAAGTATTGGTCGGAGAGCAACGCGGTTTGCACCATTCGATTTCTCGTCACAAAATACGTCGGATTAGCCTCTTACCAGCAGCATTGGAACAGTTTTTCTACTTTTGGATTTTTGCCTGGTCTTTTTGCTAATTGAAATCGGCTGCATTAACTATGTACAATCGCGACTGGTTATTACTATATTCAACTTTTCATTATGAGTTATGTGCCCTTCGGTAGCCCAGACGACTTCAAATCTTTGGGCCAAGCCCATTTAACTAACCCAACAAATGTCTTACTTCTAAGTCGAAGACAAACTCAATGTCTTTATCTACATGTAGAAAAACCCCACTATTTGTATGTAAAAAAAACAAAAGGTACTTGATACAATCCGCTGTAAAAAGTACAATTGAACACTGACCCACATCAATAAGGTGCCAAAGGATGCGCAATTGGGCCAGGCATCTCCAGCTGTTGAAAAATTGCAAATTTCCTTGGTTTCCATGGAGTAAGAGCCGTTGCTGGGCACGTGATCTTGACATCATTGATTATTCATTTGTGGCTACAGCCAAAAGTATTGGTCGGAGAGCAACGCGGTTTGCACCATTCGATTTCTCGTCACAAAATACGTCGGATTAGCCTCTTACCAGCAGCATTGGAACAGTTTTTCCACTTTTGGATTTTTGCCTGGTCATTTTGCGAATTGAAATCGGCTACATTAACTATGTACAATCGCGACTGGTTATTACTATATTCAACTTTTCATTATAAGTTATGTGCCCTTCGGTAGCCCAGACGACGTCCAATCTTTGGGCCAAGCCCATTTAACTCACCCAGCAAATGTCTTACTTCTAAGTCGAAGACAAACTCAATGTCTTTATCTACATGTAGAAAAACCACACCATTTGTATATAAAAAAAACAAAAGGTACTTGATACAATCCGCTGTAAAAAGTACAATTGAACACTGACCCACATCAATAAGGTGCCAAAGGATGCGCAATTGGGCCAGGCATCTCCAGCTGTTGAAAAATTGCAAATTTCCTTGGTTTCCATGGATGAAGAGCCGTTGCTGGGCACGTGATCTTGACATCATTGATTATTCATTTGTGGCTACAGCCAAAAGTATTGGTCGGAGAGCAACGCGGTTTGCACCATTCGATTTCTCGTCACAAAATACGTCGGATTAGCCTCTTACCAGCAGCATTGGAACAGTTTTTCTACTTTTGGATTTTTGCCTTGTCTTTTTGCGAATTGAATTCGGCTACATTAACTATGTACAATCGCGACTGGTCATTACTATATTCAACTTTTCATTATAAGTTATGTGCCCTTCGGTAGCCCAGAGGACGTCAAATCTTTGGGCCAAGCCCATTTAACTCACCCAGCAAATGTCTTACCTCTAAGTCGAAGACAAACTCAATGTCTTTATCTACATGTAGAAAAACCACACCATTTGTATATAAAAAAAACAAAAGGTACTTGATACAATCCGCTGTAAAAAGTACAATTGAACACTGACCCACATCAATAAGGTGCCAAAGGATGCGCAATTGGGCCAGGCATCTCCAGCTGTTGAAAAATTGCAAATTTCCTTGGTTTCCATGGAGTAAGAGCCGTTGCTGGGCACGTGATCTTGACATCATTGATTATTCATTTGTGGCTACAGCCAAAAGTATTGGTCGGAGAGCAACGCGGTTTGCACCATTCGATTTCTCGTCACAAAATACGTCGGATTAGCCTCTTACCAGCAGCATTGGAACAGTTTTTCCACTTTTGGATTTTTGCCTGGTCTTTTTGCTAATTGAAATCGGCTACATTAACTATGTACAATCGCGACTGGTCATTACTATATTAAACATTTCATTATAAGTTATGTGCCCTTCGGTAGCCCAGACGACGTCAAATCTTTGGGCCAAGCCCATTTAACTCACCCAACAAATGTCTTACTTCTAAGTCGAAGACAAACTCAATGTCTTTATCTACATGTAGAAAAACCACACCATTTGTATATAAAAAAACACAAGGTACTTGATACAGTCCGCTGTAAAAAGTACAATTGAACACTGACCCACATCAATAAGGCGCCAAAAGATGCGCAATTGGGCCAGGCATCTCCAGCTGTTGAAAAATTGCAAATTTCTATGGTTTCCATGGAGTAAGAGCCGTTGCTGGGCACGTGATCTTGACATCATTGATTATTCATTTGTGGCTACAGCCAAAAGTATTGGTCGGAGAGCAACGCGGTTTGCACCATTCGATTTCTCGTCACAAAATACGTCGGATTAGCCTCTTACCAGCAGCATTGGAACAGTTTTTCCACTTTTGGATTTTTGCCTGGTCTTTTTCCTAATTGAAATCGGCTGCATTAACTATGTACAATCGCGACTGGTCATTACTATATTCAACTTTTCATTATAAGTTATGTGCCCTTCGGTAGCCCAGACGACGTCAAATCTTTGGGCCAAGCCCATTTAACTCACCCAACAAATGTCTTACTTCTAAGTCGAAGACAAACTCAATGTCTTTATCTACATGTAGAAAAACCACACCATTTGTATGTAAAAAAACAAAAGGTACTTGATACAATCCGCTGTAAAAAGTACAATTGAACACTGACCCACATCAATAAGGTGCCAAAGGATGCGCAATTGGGCCAGGCATCTCCAGCTGTTGAAAAATTGCAAATTTCCTTGGTTTCCATGGAGTAAGAGCCGTTGCTGGGCACGTGATCTTGACATCATTGATTATTCATTTGTGGCTACAGCCAAAAGTATTGGTCGGAGAGCAACGCGGTTTGCACCATTCGATTTCTCGTCACAAAATACGTCGGATTAGCCTCTTACCAGCAGCATTGGAACAGTTTTTCCACTTTTGGATTTTTGCCTGGTCTTTTTGCTAATTGAAATCGGCTACATTAACTATTGTACAATCGCGACTGGTCATTACTATATTCAACATTTCATTATAAGTTATGTGCCCTTCGGTAGCCCAGACGACGTCAAATCTTTGGGCCAAGCCCATTTAACTCACCCAGCAAATGTCTTACTTCTAAGTCGAAGACAAACTCAATGTCTTTATCTACATGTAGAAAAACCACACCATTTGTATATAAAAAAAACACAAGGTACTTGATACAGTCCGCTGTAAAAAGTACAATTGAACACTGACCCACATCAATACGGCGCCAAAAGATGCGCAATTGGGCCAGGCATCTCCAGCTGTTGAAAAATTGCAAATTTCTATGGTTTCCATGGAGTAAGAGCCGTTGCTGGGCACGTGATCTTGACATCATTGATTATTCATTTGTGGCTACAGCCAAAAGTATTGGTCGGAGAGCAACGCGGTTTGCACCATTCGATTTCTCGTCACAAAATACGTCGGATTAGCCTCTTACCAGCAGCATTGGAACAGTTTTTCTACTTTTGGATTTTTGCCTGGTCTTTTTGCTAATTGAAATCGGCTGCATTAACTATGTACAATCGCGACTGGTTATTACTATATTCAACTTTTCATTATGAGTTATGTGCCCTTCGGTAGCCCAGACGACTTCAAATCTTTGGGCCAAGCCCATTTAACTAACCCAACAAATGTCTTACTTCTAAGTCGAAGACAAACTCAATGTCTTTATCTACATGTAGAAAAACCCCACTATTTGTATGTAAAAAAAACAAAAGGTACTTGATACAATCCGCTGTAAAAAGTACAATTGAACACTGACCCACATCAATAAGGTGCCAAAGGATGCGCAATTGGGCCAGGCATCTCCAGCTGTTGAAAAATTGCAAATTTCCTTGGTTTCCATGGAGTAAGAGCCGTTGCTGGGCACGTGATCTTGACATCATTGATTATTCATTTGTGGCTACAGCCAAAAGTATTGGTCGGAGAGCAACGCGGTTTGCACCATTCGATTTCTCGTCACAAAATACGTCGGATTAGCCTCTTACCAGCAGCATTGGAACAGTTTTTCCACTTTTGGATTTTTGCCTGGTCATCTTGCTAATTGAAATCGGCTACATTAACTATGTACAATCGCGACTGGTCATTACTATATTCAACATTTCATTATAAGTTCTGTGCCCTTCGGTAGCCCAGACGACGTCAAATCTTTGGGCCAAGCCCATTTAACTCACCCAGCAAATGTCTTACTTCTAAGTCGAAGACAAACTCAATGTCTTTATCTACATGTAGAAAAACCACACCATTTGTATATAAAAAAAACACAAGGTACTTGATACAACCCGCTGTAAAAAGTACAATTGAACACTGACCCACATCAATAAGGTGCCAAAGGATGAGCAATTGGGCCAGGCATCTCCAGCTGTTGAAAAATTGCAAATTTCCTTGGTTTCCATGGAGTAAGAGCCGTTGCTGGGCACGTGATCTTGACATCATTGATTATTCATTTGTGGCTACAGCCAAAAGTATTGGTCGGAGAGCAACGCGGTTTGCACCATTCGATTTCTCGTCACAAAATACGTCGGATTAGCCTCTTACCAGCAGCATTGGAACAGTTTTTCCACTTTTGGATTTTTGCCTTGTCTTTTTGCTAATTGAAATCTGCTACATTAACTATGTACAATCGCGACTGGTTATTACTATATTCAACTTTTCATTATAAGTTATGTGCCCTTCGGTAGCCCAGACGACGTCAAATCTTTGGGCCAAGCCCATTTAACTCACCCAGCAAATGTCTTACTTCTAAGTCGAAGACAAACTCAATGTCTTTATCTACATGTAGAAAAACCACACCATTTGTATATAAAAAAAAAAACAAAAGGTACTTGATACAATCCGCTGTAAAAAGTACAATTGAACACTGACCCACATCAATAAGGTGCCAAAGGATGCGCAATTGGGCCAGGCATCTCCAGCTGTTGAAAAATTGCAAATTTCCTTGGTTTCCATGGAGTAAGAGCCGTTGCTGGGCACGTGATCTTGACATCATTGATTATTCATTTGTGGCTACAGCCAAAAGTATTGGTCGGAGAGCAACGCGGTTTGCACCATTCGATTTCTCGTCACAAAATACGTCGGATTAGCCTCTTACCAGCAGCATTGGAACAGTTTTTCCACTTTTGGATTTTTGCCTGGTCATCTTGCTAATTGAAATCGGCTACATTAACTATGTACAATCGCGACTGGTCATTACTATATTCAACATTTCATTATAAGTTCTGTGCCCTTCGGTAGCCCAGACGACGTCAAATCTTTGGGCCAAGCCCATTTAACTCACCCAGCAAATGTCTTACTTCTAAGTCGAAGACAAACTCAATGTCTTTATCTACATGTAGAAAAACCACACCATTTGTATATAAAAAAAACACAAGGTACTTGATACAACCCGCTGTAAAAAGTACAATTGAACACTGACCCACATCAATAAGGTGCCAAAGGATGAGCAATTGGGCCAGGCATCTCCAGCTGTTGAAAAATTGCAAATTTCCTTGGTTTCCATGGAGTAAGAGCCGTTGCTGGGCACGTGATCTTGACATCATTGATTATTCATTTGTGGCTACAGCCAAAAGTATTGGTCGGAGAGCAACGCGGTTTGCACCATTCGATTTCTCGTCACAAAATACGTCGGATTAGCCTCTTACCAGCAGCATTGGAACAGTTTTTCCACTTTTGGATTTTTGCCTTGTCTTTTTGCTAATTGAAATCTGCTACATTAACTATGTACAATCGCGACTGGTTATTACTATATTCAACTTTTCATTATAAGTTATGTGCCCTTCGGTAGCCCAGACGACGTCAAATCTTTGGGCCAAGCCCATTTAACTCACCCAGCAAATGTCTTACTTCTAAGTCGAAGACAAACTCAATGTCTTTATCTACATGTAGAAAAACCACACCATTTGTATATAAAAAAAACACAAGGTGCTTGATACAACCCGCTGTAAAAAGTACAATTGAACACTGACCCACATCAATAAGGTGCCAAAGGATGAGCAATTGGGCCAGGCATCTCCAGCTGTTGAAAAATTGCAAATTTCCTTGGTTTCCATGGAGTAAGAGCCGTTGCTGGGCACGTGATCTTGACATCATTGATTATTCATTTGTGGCTACAGCCAAAAGTATTGGTCGGAGAGCAACGCGGTTTGCACCATTCGATTTCTCGTCACAAAATACGTCGGATTAGCCTCTTACCAGCAGCATTGGAACAGTTTTTCCACTTTTGGATTTTTGCCTTGTCTTTTTGCTAATTGAAATCTGCTACATTAACTATGTACAATCGCGACTGGTTATTACTATATTCAACTTTTCATTATAAGTTATGTGCCCTTCGGTAGCCCAGACGACGTCAAATCTTTGGGCCAAGCCCATTTAACTCACCCAGCAAATGTCTTACTTCTAAGTCGAAGACAAACTCAATGTCTTTATCTACATGTAGAAAAACCACACCATTTGTATATAAAAAAAACACAAGGTACTTGATACAACCCGCTGTAAAAAGTACAATTGAACACTGACCCACATCAATAAGGTGCCAAAGGATGAGCAATTGGGCCAGGCATCTCCAGCTGTTGAAAAATTGCAAATTTCCTTGGTTTCCATGGAGTAAGAGCCGTTGCTGGGCACGTGATCTTGACATCATTGATTATTCATTTGTGGCTACAGCCAAAAGTATTGGTCGGAGAGCAACGCGGTTTGCACCATTCGATTTCTCGTCACAAAATACGTCGGATTAGCCTCTTACCAGCAGCATTGGAACAGTTTTTCCACTTTTGGATTTTTGCCTTGTCTTTTTGCTAATTGAAATCTGCTACATTAACTATGTACAATCGCGACTGGTTATTACTATATTCAACTTTTCATTATAAGTTATGTGCCCTTCGGTAGCCCAGACGACGTCAAATCTTTGGGCCAAGCCCATTTAACTCACCCAGCAAATGTCTTACTTCTAAGTCGAAGACAAACTCAATGTCTTTATCTACATGTAGAAAAACCACACCATTTGTATATAAAAAAAAACAAAAGGTACTT
>NW_027018554.1:0-15171 GCF_032854445.1 Liolophura sinensis
CAAGACAAACAATGGTTAGAGACACAGACAGACTGCTGCAGATCTATCACCTTCAGACCCTGTCAACAAGACAACCAACCGTTAGAGACATAGTCTGACCGCTGAAGATCTATCACCTTCAGGCCCTGTCAACAAGACAAACAACGGTTAGAGACACAGACAGACTGCTGCAGACCTATCACCTTCAGGCTCTGTCAACAAGACAAACAATGGTTAGAGACACAGACAGGACTGCTGCAGATCTATCACCTTCAGGCCCTGTCAACAAGACAAACAACGGTTAGAGACACAGACAGACTGCTGCAGACCTATCACCTTCAGGCTCTGTCAACAAGACAAACAACGGTTAGAGACACAGACAGACCGCTGCAGATCTATCACCTTCAGGCCCTGTCAATGCCATACCCAATTCATAAATGACCTAAAATTTCGCCCACTAAAGTGCATTTTAGGGGCAAATAAATGGCACAAAACATTATTTTTTTGGTGCTGAAACTTAAATTTTCCAGTAGAATATCATCCCATGTTCCAAGCAAACCTCAAAACACCTTTCTAAAATTAATAGAGCTCTCAGAATCAGAAACAACGGTTAGAGAAACTCTCAGAAACTTAGTCACGGCCGAAATTTACGGTCTTTTAGGATATGTCCACAAAGACTAATCCTTCACAAGTACAACACTTACCTTGGTATACTCCATGTTCTTGATCCACTTAATGGCTTGCCCCTGAGGGTCAATCATCAGTGGCCAGCGGTTACCAGTGGTGACGATCACGCCGTTCTCTGTGGAAAAGCTGTCACTGGGCAGACCCTGGATGTTCCAGTCTCGCACCTGAGTGGGCTTAGCCATGAACTCACAGAAATTGAAGTTTGGTGCACACGGAACACCCAGTGCACGAACCTGCCACACAGGAAAATTGCATGTGATTGTTTATTTGGCGAAGAATATTTTCATTCTATATGGAACAACTGAATAAATTTATGTCTGGTGATGAAAAAGGCATGATTTTGATAAAGGGTCGTAATTTTACCGAAAATATCTACAGCATTTGCAAGTATCAGTAATACAGTAACCAATTAATGTATTTTCATACCCTGGGCACCCTAGATATTGATAACAGCGCAAGTTGTTTGATCATGTTTATTGAAAAACAGTTCTCCAGGCTTTTACCTTCTACCAGACATAAGCATTTTAGTTTAGATGAGCTGATTTTAGTGTTTGTTTTGAGTCATTTTCGTCTGGAGTTAAGCTCACCTCTTTCATCCACCTGTGCTGCACAATTTCATCCCTGTAGTTGGACAGGAAGGGTCCCATGTAGGAAAGGAAAGCTGCGGCGATCAAACAATCACCCACCAGGTATCCCATCCTCTCCTCCAGGTCCCTGTGAAGAAATTGCAGTAATTCATTATTTCTATGAAACTGAAATATTAGGATTTCCTCAGCGCATGATGAAATCAACATTTCAAATAGTATTATTGCTTATGATGGAAATTTATTTAACTTTTCTGAGTCACAAGTATACATCATTTTATCAGCAAATTTTCTCCTACACATATGATACACATGTACACCTGCTTCTTCTCATTTTTAAGACAACTGGTCTGCTCATTTTAGCCAATATACACTGTATATGTAATTCTAGCAGGAATGCTCACATGGTTAGACCATCTAATGAACAATGCATTCGTATCTTTAATTTTCCAATAGGCTGGTAAAGAAATGTAATATTCTACTTTCAACACTACTAATATCTGTTCAAAAGCTTAGAAGGATTAGGGTAAGTGATCAAACAAAGTAAGACGCACTTTTTTTTCTACACTGGGGACTGATATATGTGTATATAATGTTCTGTGCAAGATTTGTTTCATTCTTGTTGACATGAGGTGGCTTATCGCTTCAGTCTGTACTGTCATGACTGGTGGAAAGTGTGTGGAGATTTCTACCAAATGTCCTTCTTAATTACAGATAGATGATTCTCGTTCTCAAATTAACATTTTTCCTGTGCCACTCAAATAGATAAAAAATATATATAAAACTTATAATACCCTCTTTCTTCTAATTTTTAAGACATCTGGTCAGTTAATTTTAGCCAATATATATGTAATTTTAGCAGTAATATAGAGTTTATTTTTCCCCCATGATTAGACCATCTAATAACTAACATACTCATATCTTTACTTTTCCAAAAGGCTGGTGGAGAAATGCAACATTCTACTTTCAACAATAGTAAAATCTCTCCCCAGAAATAGAAGAATTAGCTAAGAGACAATTTCTGGTGGAAAAATAACTAACAATTAAAAGAACGTAACTGGTAAGACAAACTTGATAGGCTGTACATTTGATTTCATACCTGGACAGTTTCCTCCCAGCGAACTCTTTCCCCTGCCAGACCGGACACGAGCTTCCTCGCTCTCGTCAGCATCATTTCCGTGTGTTCAGCTTTCTTCTTCAGGTCCTCCTTCTGAGCCAGTTTCTCATCGTACTGAACTTTCAGCTCAGTCATCTTTGCCTCGACCTGATAAATCATCATGATGTCATTCAGTGAATGAGTTTATCAACCAGCATGCTAATCGATGAACAATTCAAATGATCAGTTTTAACACCAAGTTTTCATTCAATATGATGAACCATCACAAAGTCTGGAAAACTCCTTCAGAACATCCATCATCTTGTAGAAAATCAAAGAGTTATTACACTAACTCAATCTTGATATGCATGTTACCATGGTAAAGTTACATACCACGATTCCATTTCATGTGATGAATACAGATACGTACAGAACTGTGATCATGTT
Organism: Liolophura sinensis; assembly: GCF_032854445.1. Classification (NCBI taxonomy): domain Eukaryota; kingdom Metazoa; phylum Mollusca; class Polyplacophora; order Chitonida; family Chitonidae; genus Liolophura; species Liolophura sinensis. Next base: position 2,794 of record NW_027018554.1, read on the forward strand.
TTTTTTCAGTTTTTTTTCTTCTAACATTTACTATAAGATGAACAAAAGCAAGAAAAATGTGGAGCTAAATGAAAGATGTGTACATGAATGTCAGCAAAGTTTGCCTAACATTTTACACAAGTCACCTGTGATACAGTTGGACTGTTTTACCTTTAATAACAAAAGAGTGTTTGTGACGGACTGACAGTTAGACTTGGTTTAACCCTGGTCTTCCCACCGCATAATGCCTTCATAAATTAACCACAGAAATGATTGAGAGTTACGGACAGGTTACTGGTGTTGTGTGTGACTGACCTCAGCCAGCTTGGCCTTGGCCTCATTGAGGGCGTCCTGCTTCTCCTTGAGCTGACTCGTGGCTGCGTTCAGCCTCTGTCTCTTAGGCTCCACAACCCTGTAGATCCTCCCGTACACCTCCATGGCTCTCACCCACATGCAGAGCGACTTAGCGGCCAGGGAAACACGGCCGATGATCTCGGGCTGGAAGTCAGACTGGGCACAGTACTGACCAATCTTCTTGAGCACTCGGTCTGAGATGTTGTCCTTGTCAAAGTTCATCAGCTGCTTGATGAAGTTTTGGTCACCTGCGCAAAGACATCAAAAGTTTATTAGAGTGATTAATTGACTGATTGCCAGTGTATACATGCAGGTGAACTTTTCAAAACACATGGAAATGTATGACCATGATAGCTACAGTTTTCTGTTCTTTTGGATGTGTGTATGAACATTACACCTTTAGTACCATAATTCCTCAACCTATTGTATGTGTGTATGAACTTTACACCTTTGGTACCGTAATACCTCAACCTTTTGTATGAATGTATGAACTTTACACCTGCAGTACCATAATTCCTCAACATTTTCACATATTTTCGCAACTTTCAGTGCAATTTATGCACACTTGATTTTGAAGACAAAACTACATTGGTTGGATTGGCCATTTTCAGGGCTTCACAAAAAGTATAATTCATCAGTCTACACAGAATAATGCCTTCAAAATCTGCTTGAATAAACACCTTACACACATGCAACAAGGCTGCAGAATCACAGAATGTCTAAACAGGTATGAACACACATATGTGGACAGTCTATAATTTACTCTAAATGAAATGGTTTGTTGCCATGGGACATATATATATATATATATATTAGACCACTATAAATACTTATCTTAAAAATACTTAATGAATTATTTTCACACAGAAAAAATTTACAATCTTAACATACAATAATAGGAGAAGAGTGTAGATTACAATTTTCACAAAATTTGAAAGCCTTGATGTTCACCTTGAACAGCATACTCCAGAAAAAAATTACATCAAAAACTGTTTCCCCACCAGAAAAGAGGTACCTGCTCCAGCTGAAGTCCCCTGCTTCAGATGTGCACCACAGGGGCTTCAGAGGCGCTTCCAACGGGCTTAGAGCACTCCTCCTGAAGCATTCTGAGGCGCTTAACAAACTTGAACAATTTTTCAGCACCCATACAGCACAGTATGGGATGCTCCAGAGGCACTTTCCAAACTTAGACAATTTTTCTACTTCCATTCAGCCTGCAGGGGGAGAACTTCAAAGGCACTTCACAAACTTTTACTGCTAAGCAACCTAGCAGAAGGGGCTTCATAAACAGTCTACAAACATGACAAACTTGGGCAGTCTTTTAAGTGCAAAAGGTGTAGCCCTAAACTGATCCCTAGAATAGAGCTGATTTCTATGACAAAATCATTTAAACAATTATACTAACAGCACATATATATAACATTTCACTGTACCACTTGTCCCTGAAATGTGAACAAACCTGATAATCTTAAAATGAAGAAAACCATACTCCCTTTAAAATCTTGGGGCCCACTACCTGGACATGGGCAGTGTGAATATGCATGCGATAGAATAGCATCACGGAGCAACATCTCTGTTATCAACCAATCACTTAACATGGGTTTGAAACATGCACATTTCATGATGGTGACTTCTGCCATATTTGAAAAAAAATCTGACCAAAAGGTTCCAGAACTTGAAGACAAAAGTGGTAGTGAAAGAAATGGAAATTCAGAAGCAACACACTACTCCACAGGCGCTTATGTGTGCTCCACATGGGGTTCTTGTCTGCTCCAGACAGGCTTCCAGGGTGCTCCAGAGGGGTTTCTTGTGCGCTGCATAATGTTAGTTTGATGGCGCTCCTAAGGCACTTTGTGAAGCGCCCTAGAAGCACCATTAGCATGTTTTGGAGGCGCTTCTGGGGCACTTCCCTCTATCACAGTGAGGTGAGGTTTGGGGGGGGGGGGGCTTCAAAAATGCTCCTACTGAGGTGCTGTTGAAGTGGGAACTTCACAGGTACTTGATTAGGTCTTCACACAGGGCTTCAGAAACACTTCACAGATACTTCAGAGGCGCTCCTTTTGGAGCTGGGTTTGTTTAATTTTTCAAGAATTTTTTCACTGAAAAATTCCTTGAGAGACAATGTGATAATTACATATTTTTCCTCAGAAAATTTCAGAACTTTGCTCTATATATACAGCTATACCTTAAAGAAAGACTTGTGTTGGAACCACAGCACATTAGTGTGATCATTCATAAATGTGTAGTGACGTAAGCTACGTGTGCTCATAGTCTGGGTCACGCTAAAGACCCCACCCCTCACCTAGCTGTCTCTTGGCCTCTGCCCAGGTGGGCTCGTTGCCCCTCAGGATCATCACAGCGTCCATGACCTTCTCTACCAGGGCTGGGGGACGGCCGTACGACCGGATCTCTGTCATGTCCTTCTTGTTCAGTGATTCCAAAGCCTGATCATAGATTACACCAAAATTTGGAATTCGCATCAAAAACACCATAATACAAGACAACATCTACAAATAATTCTGCAAACTTATCAAAAATAACCAACTTTCTCACAATTATCAATGTTCCACCCTGAATACCTTTCAGTAAAACTGAATGAATGTGTAGATGACCTTTCTGAGGTATTAACTTGCAGATATTAGATAAGCATGTCACATGGTAATATGCACTATATGAGTACACAGTGACATCATGTTGTTGTTGTAGTTGGAGTGTCAAATCTTATGTCCATGGCAAGGCTTCAATCAGAAAATCTTGGACTTTTTTCATTGTTGTACCATTTTCACAATTAAAATGAAGAATTGCTTGCTAATTTGATTTAAAAAAAACTACTATATTGCACTGTAAGCTATATATACCTTCGTTTCCAATGTACATGCAAATCCAAGAAAACTTTGAACACATATGTACAACCACAAAATGTGAGCCAATTTCAACAGAAAATTAGTACTAAGCCATTTATGAGATGGCCTGCTATTGCTGATGTTTGGCCTGCCATTGCTGACGTAGTTTGGCCTGGTACTGCTGATGTTTGGCCCACTATTGTTGATGCTTGGCCTGCTATTGCTGACATTTGGCCTGCACTTGACTACTAACACAGACTGCAATTGTGAGTGGTCATGAGAGCTTAATACCTTCACGGCCTCCTCTAGGGCGGGCAGAGCCTCATTAAGGTCAGACTGAGCCAGATCAGCCATGTGCTGACATTTGCTCTCCTCCTCTGATATCCTTTCCCTCTTCTGAGCAACCGACTACAAAACAACAACAAGAGAAAACTGTGCTATCATCTGACTATAGTGTAAATGTTTACCCAAAGTTAGTCATCAAATGCCTCGTACAGGTACATATATACATGCATGGAAAGACAGGCAGATACCAGCCACAAAAGCAGTTTTTTTCAGTGGAATTTATGCATACAATTATTATGAAAATGATGCTAAAATGAGTAGTTTGTATGAGTTTTTTTCTCAAAAAACTCTGCGAATTATTTCTCCGCACTCCATAGTTCTCTCAGAAAGTTTCAAAATATTGGTTGCAGATGCGATTGAAAAGGTTGAAGAACTAGGTACATGGACATCATGCAAACTCACATGGCTCTTACAGTTATCCTTACCCAGCATTCAAGGAGTTACAAGGATAATTTGCCAACTATTCAAGGTCTACATCACTGAATTTCTCAATTAAAACACCTAAGAACTGAGACTTACACCCTGGTCGTGCACTTTATTTCTACTTTCAAGGTTTATTAAGGTTTTTCAGGTCCCATACATCAGGGAAAGAAGGGGTGGTGGTGGTGGGGGGGGGGGGGGTTGCAGGGGAGCAATATCTTTTCCTTTTCCATTGCGTTTTTACATACATGTGCCATACTTCAGGTTATTATTTATTTATTTATTTGTTGTACTCAAGAATATTTCACTTATACAACGACATTATCGTGGGAGGGTCCATGGGAAACCCATGACTATCCGCAGGTTGCTGCAAGACCTTCCCACGGCCTACGGCCGAAGAGGAGACCAGCATGAGCTGGACTTGAACTGATAGCGAGCACACTGGTAAGACGCTGCTGGGTCATTGCGCCACCTCGGCCACGGAACTCCTACATGCTTCAGGCAACACGCAGCATTTGCTGGGCAGTGTGTGCTCACCTTCTGTTGTTCATCTGCCTCTCTCTTCTGCTGTACGATCACCACCAGGTACTCTTCACACTGCTTCTGGAACTGAGCCACCTTGCCTTTAGCGTCCTCCAGTTCCACAGACATCTTCTCCACCTTCTCCCGCGTGTCATCGATCTTACTCAGGCCGTTCTTCAGCTTGTTGGCTGCGTCTCCAAGCTCCTTCTTCTTGGCATTCAACAGTCTGCAAACCAGTGAGTACAGAGCAATTAAGAAAGGTGTAGTGATATGTGAACAGGTCTAGGACAAGCATAATTCTAGTTACCACAGAATGGATTTTTTCTGGAGAAATAATTATCACTAAAGAACATTCCTTTGTTCACACAATTACAATGAACACTGAGCATAGTGCGAGTTTCCAGTTCGAACTTTTTTGACACTGAAGGTAAAAACAGTCAAATTGTACCATGTGACTTGTGAAAAATGTTAGACAACATTTGTTGACATTAATTTACCAATCACCTGTCTCACCATACAAATGACACCTCATTCCTTCAGCTGCTCAATTTTTTTCACTGTTCATCTTATAATACATGTGATACAAAATAAAAACACATCATTCCACAAGTTCAATGGAGCCATGATATTGTGCTGATTTGGCTTCCGGTTAACATCTAAGATCACACTATGTTTGTCCCTATAGTAAATGTGTTACAGGTTGTCACAAGATAACAGACTTCATACAATGTGTTTCTCTTATAACACGGTAGACAGATTTGTTCCCCAACATCAGTAATGAGGAAGATGTGTAATGATCAACACGTTTACTTTTTATAGCCTGTGACGAGCTCCAGATAGTTTGTGGGAGTAACATAGTTATGTCGTCTCATCTCTAGAAGCATCCTCTGGGAGAAATCCACAACAGACTTGTGCATGATTGCAAAAATCTTAGCCAGACTTGGCTTGACTTTGTCCTGTGGGAAATGAAAACAGAAATTCACTAACAGCACAAGACACACTTGTAATGTTAAACATTTCTACTTTATAATGAAAAAAATGCCTTCAGACTCAGTTATTATTATTATTAAATCCACATGTGACTGTGTATAGAACAGTATCTACTGTAAATGACCATAAATTTTGTCCAACACTAATTTGCCCATTTTCTGGATTTTGAGACTTCTATTTGATTTTAGAAAGGTGCTTTGAGGTTTGTCTGGAACATGATATTCCACTGAAAAGTTCCAGCACTAAAAATAATATTTTGTGACATCTATTTGCCTCTAAATAAGCACTTTTGTGGGAGATATTTTATGTCATTTAGGGTACATTTTATCTTGGACATAAAATAGATGACTTTTCACACAAACCCAATGCAGAGACATGTTACAAATATTACTGTTTAAATATGCTTAACTGGTATGGGTATTATCCTGTAATATTCTCCTTTGCTATTTACATAACAGATCCAAATAAATGCTGATCGATGGATCAAGAATTAACATCAATACAGCTAACCAGTCAGGAACCAGATAGGAAGGGTACTATCTAATTACAAGTAACATAAAATTTGGAAGATTAAATTATAAATATGTACTATCTAATTCACTCATACTAAGGTTGAGAAGATTAAACAGGAAGGAAAGTAGTCCACACCATGAAAATCATACAATGGTTTCTCAAGAACAGGTCAGGACAAATTAGACAAAGCTGGATTTGAACTCTGGCCTGCTCACCTGTTCCTCTCCACCAAATGTGACATCAGCCAGGTATTTGTCAGCAACCTCCAGAAGAGCGTCCAGCGGCCACTCTGTAAACCAGTCTATAGTGGTGCAGTTCACAAATGCTGGGTACATACGGATACGGTTTCTACCAAAACAAAATCAGAACACATTGTTATTTTCAGCACTGAAGTCAATCCAGTTTAAAATGTGGTATTATATAATCAAATTTGTGGAAGATGTGAACGCCCCTGCAATTTTGGTGGGGATAAAGGCATATTCACATTATCCTAAATCACCAAAATAAAAATCAGAAAACAACAACAACAGGTAAATCATACAAATAACAGAATAAGACAATACAAAAAGATGTATTTCCAGTTTCATTTTCAATCCATTTTTGGATTTTTTAGTGTCGGCTCGCCAGTAAAATATGTCAAATATTATCAATGCCTCCTAAGAGCATGTAGAAGCCAAGCTGAGAATCAGAGACAGACAGATGACAACTTTTGAAATACAGGCTAGTACTCTCCAGGACTTATCCAAAGATGTTGAAAACATTTCAACAATATTCTAGTATTCTACTAAAAAGAATTTAAGGGACAATTGGAGGCGTATTCTGCAAAAGTACTGGTTATGATTGTGCACCTAAATCACCTTAAAAATCACAGCTGTGTCAAATTGTTTTCATCAGAAAAGTAGCAAAAATATAATGAATTTCCGACTTTGAAATAACTCTCAAGAGACAGGTGAAAATAATGGCTTGAATGAGACTAGACCTCATGACACGGGGTGTCTATCCTCAACACTCTACCAACTGAGATACAATGTTCCTAATGGGAATGACTCCCAATGGGATCTGTTCAAGTTCTCTTCCATGCAATGATTGACCATTCACATCAGCACACAAGACCGTACTACCATAACGTACGATTTTTAATTTTCAACCCAGTCAGTGTTTTGTAAGCAACTGCCATCATCATGAGCACATACTTAATAGTTACTTCAGTGTCGGAAATTCAATATACATTGATGTATTTCTCTGCTCCTGATGATAATTGCGTTAAACATGCAACAAAAAACTTGCATGCCTTTTCAATTTAGTGCTGCCTCCATTGAATGCCAAGAAAAAGACACCAGACATACCACACCACTCGTAGTATAAGCAAAAGGCTAATATTGTTATTTATGTATCTGATTGGTTTTTTTACGCCGTACTCAAGAATATTTCACTTACATGACGGTGACCAGCCTTATGGTGGGAGGAAACCGGGCTGGGGAAAACCACGACCATCCACAGGTTGCTGTCAGACCCAATAAGCTAATAATGAACTCACATGATATTTCCATTTACACTCATGCCCCTCAAAAAACACAGAGTACTGTGGCAACTCAAACAAATGACACAAGGTGATGCTTGATTTCATGCTTCGGTTTTATTAAAACATTTATTTTCAGGAACTCACCTGAAGGGTTCGCCTACAGGACTCATGCACAGCACCACGTGGAGGTTTGCTCGCACACGCTCTATCAGGTAGGTGAAGATGCTCTGAGGTGATTCGTCAATGCCGTTTTTGCGTGCCTCATCACTCAGAGCATTACGTACCTGTACAGTCACACAGAATAAGTGACGGCTCAGTCACAATGTGTACACACAAGACAGGAGAGGGCCAGTCAGGGGAGACAACACAGTGAGAAAAACAAGGTTCTGGAAAGTTTCTCCTATTTCTTAATACACTTTTTTTTAACATCTGAGAAAACATGCTTTTCACTGATTCCCTCTTAATAAAATCCAGTAAAAAAAAGCAAAGCTTCACATTTGTTTTTTTGACAATTTAGGCCATTATTCATTCCAAAATGCACAGCGAACGATTCCACAATTTAAGCCATTTCTGATTTACGTCAAAATTTGAATTACAATTGAAATATTGTCCACCACATCAATGTTACCTTATGAATACAAATGTTTCTAAAATTCAACTTCAGCACCTAAAACTAAGCATTGTATATAGGAGAAAGTTTCTCGAACAGTTTTCCACTGTGAGTACATGCCAGTTCTCTCTGTATTGCAGCATGCTGTACATTTTGTGACTGCATGTATATTCAACACTGTGGACAGTATTGGTTAACAGGTTAAGTTATACTGTAAGTCTGACGTATTTCGAGGAGCACACGTCTTCAGATCTTACAGCATTTTTTCATTAGGCAGCTCGTATGTAGCTATCAGAAGGAGAGGATAATTAGAACAAGTATACATTCACACAAGTAGAAGTGCTCTGCAAACCAACAATAAAGACATTTTGGAACATTAGAATCACTTTACTTGTCCACCAAAAGCTAGATATTAACTGAAAAGGCCATCTATAAGTAAAGTATGCAAATTTCATACAGATTTCAAATATGGATTTTTTTTTCTATTTTTTTAAAGTTCTCTTTATCGTAAAAGCCAAAAAACACAAAAATTCTAACAAAACACTTTAGTCAATACAATGTGTGATTCTTGTTGTCTTAAACGACTTAAAAGTAAAGTTAAACTCCAATGAAAAAAAAGTAATTTAAAGCTCCTAGATTCAAAATGTTCAAGAGCAAATTACAGAATTACAGATTAAGCTCTTTCAGTTTTACTTATATGAACATGTATATTTTTAAATATGTCAAATATTACATATGCCTCCTTGATACAAGTAGAAGCCAAGCTGAGAATTAGAGACAGACAGGTGACAACTTTTTCTGGGTTAACAACAACGTACAGAAACGTCAGAAATTACCAACAGCGGAAAACAGCGAGCAGTGTTCATGTATATATAGTGGTTGAAAAGAACTTAAAAACTTTAGACCACAATTTCACAGCAAACAGCAGGAAATGACCTGGTGATTACAGGTAGAAGTGAGTACAGGGAGGAGGAGATCTAATTCTTACCTCCTCAAACTCATCGCTCTTGTAGAGGTTAGGGACCTCGCCGCTGCTCAGGATGTTGTTGATATCCTCCAGGAAGCCTTCCTCTACAACCTGGGTGTCGTTAAACAGGAACACTGTGGGCTTGTTCTCCACACCTGCCTGGTAATACAGCTTCTTCAGGTCTGTACAAGGAAAGTAGACGATTGACTGATTGATTGACTGGCTTGACCTGGTGACAATCTCAGACTATTTTTTATTTATTTATTTAATTGTTGTTTAGAGTAATACTCAAGAATTTTTCATGGTGGTCATTTTCCAAGACCCACAATCAGAGAGAAAGGAAGAATCCATTAATTCCCTGACCAAGGTGGGAATTGAACCCTTACCTTGTGTGTCCTAGTGATCGGAAGACAAGCAACCTCTTGACCATGACCCACTCTCAATCATCATTAAAAAAGAATACCAATTCTGTGCAGTGTAATTGCAATACAAGGTCTGCTTTCAACCAAACTTATCTGCCCTTCACATCAAACAATGTTTCCCCTGTATTTTATGGACACAGTTAAAAGCCACACTTTTGCATGACTGTGCTATGAAGGCCTTACCATCCCTGAACTCCTGCTTCCTGTAATGCTTGGTGATCTCCACCTGAAAGGTCGTGTACTCGCAGATGAAGGAGGCTAAGCGGGACAGGCTGGTTCTGCCGCTGCCCCCTATACCAATCAGCAACATGTTACCCCGAGGCTGACGGATCACACGGATCACCTTAGACACTGTAAACACAAGCACTTATTTCATAATAATAGTTTATTTTCAAGAAGCTACCAATGAACAATCCAACGTCTGTTTTCGCTGGATTCTAGGCTTTCCGAGCATGTCAATATGTCTTCAACAGCAAAAACTGCTGGGATAGTCCACAGTTTCCATTTTAAATGTTTATAACCTCCTCCAACATTCAAAAAAGATTTATTCTGCCCACCAAATGAATTATTTAAATTGTTGTGGCCTTATTTAACAATAATTATGTATGCCCAGGGTAAACAATCAAATTTTGGTAAGCTTAACTGATTAGCTATCCCAATAAACCCTATCAAACATTTTGCCCTAAGTCATGAAAACTGTAAGGTCATAAACAAATTCCACTATCCTCTGCCCCTTCCACGACCCACCCCCAAACAGGTAATGGATCTTACCATGTTCAATGGCATCCTTGAAGAGGACGAGGTCCATGTGCACCACGCCAGGGGTGTTGTTGTACTCCTGCAGGTATTCCAGCATCCTGGTTTTCAGCACCTCTATCTTGTTAATATCTTCATACACCAGGTCTTGCCCCATGTAGTCACCTGTCACACACACAAACAGTTACAGTATTATTGTCAGGTACCGGTATAAAGAGAGCAATGGTTGTCTGGGTAAAGCTTCCCTTTCTTGGTGTTTATTCTCAGTCAAAAAAGATTTGGGAATTACATGTACATGTAACTCCAATCTAGTTATCTTCATCATCATCTCAAAGACACCGTCTGCTTTCGGAACACCTTTTGATGAGAGGAGAACAGAAATTAGTAACCTATAAATTAGTCCTTGCATGTATGTGCATATCAGGCAAATTATGTTATTGTGGTCTCGTGAGGTGTTGAACATGGTTATTATAGCCATTGAATGATCATTTAATAAAGTACTTCCAGACGTGTAACTCACCGAAGATGGGGGGTTGTTTGTTGGGGCAGATGTTGTGATAGGTCTGGTCAAATGATGTGCCCAGTTTGTCCGTCAGAATGCCCACAAATGCCTCGCTATCCCGATCATCCACAAGACGGTCAGAAAACACCCTTTAAAGCACGAGACAAAATGGTCATGATGATTCTGAATGCCCAAAAGTAGCTCCTATGTTACAAAGTGCGCCCATAAAGACATGGTGCACCCAAAAAGACATGCAGAATGGTAGGCCAAAATTTGGTGGCAGAAATCTTCATGGATTCTAGAAGTTTTTAAGTCTGAAATATTTTCCATGCAACGAAATACCAATGTAAAGGAATATAAGGTACTTGTAGCTATTGCATTTTGCAATTTTTCAGCTGCTCAGTAGTTTGACCATGAAAGACTTCTATGTTGTAAAACTTCAACCAACATAGGGAACACTTTGAAAATGAAACATCGACTGACCAACCACCCATGAACAGTCACTTGCATGAATTCAATGTCAGCTGAAAAGAAATGAAAAGCAAGAGAAACATAAATATACCAAACCTGAGTAAGCCATGAACCTGAACATTATCAGCAAGGTTACCTGAAGCATTCATGGATCCAGAGCCTGGTCATGGCTTGCTTTGTGTCGTGGAAATCTTTGTGAGCTCTCAACAGACCCTGGAACACCTACACAAAGGAAGGAAAAGCCAGACTGGACATTAAAATCCTGATCGTGCCGACAGTGACTTCCCATGAGGGTACTAGAGAAAGGTGTCAATTATGACTCAGCACTGATTATTAACAAAAATTATTACACTTCCTGTAAATAAAAGGAACTGCCTAAAAGAACATTAAGACAGGATTACACTTTTGTTATAAAAGTAACACTTTTTTAAGCATTAAAGAAATATACTGAACTTCTGGAACTAATTTAGTTTGTGTGTCACGTGTCACTTGATTATGAGTGAGAGAGAGAGTGCTTAGGGTTTAACATCGTACTTAATTTTCAGCCATATGCCGACGACATAGTTCTTTGAGTGCACCTACGTGTAATGTGCCTCCCTGTTAAGGAAGGATTTCCACCGCTCTTGTATCCAGAGACGACTTGCCGGAGACAAGTAAGCAGCCCCTCCCAAGCCATTATACTGATACAGGTCAACCAGTCGTTGCACTATCCCCTTAATGCTGAATGTCAAGTGAGGAAGCTGCAACTTCCTCTGTTAACATCTTAGGTGTGACCCAACCCAGGACTGATCATGGATCTACTTCCCAGAAGCAGACGCTCTACCAACTCACTTGATCATGAGCCTGTCCAAATATTTCCCCTTAATGTAGATTCTAACATCTCAGGGGCTATAGTGGGTTAGGGTAAATTGTTTAAATTCAGTCCGCCAGGGTTAAATAATTTTGACAAACATGTGATCCGTTTCAAAAGTGACCACTGAGGAGACTGCATTTCTTACACTTTGCACATATGCTTGGTAGACTTTACCAATTCCAAATTTCCAGGCTTTTTCTCAAGTTTGTTTCCACAGCAATTTCTGCAAAATCCCATTTACCAAGATACTAGGAAATAATATTCCGATCTTATACAAGCCTGAAGCCATGTAAAATGAACTCTCAGTGT
>NW_027018555.1:0-15049 GCF_032854445.1 Liolophura sinensis
CTTTGGGCTAAGCCCATTTAACTCACCCAGCAATTGCCTACTTCTAAGTGCAAGACAATCTCAATGTCCTTATCTACGTGTAGAAAAACCACACCATTTGTACGTGAAAAACAAAAGGTACTTGATACAGTCTGCTGTAAAAAGTACAACTGACCACAGACCCACATGAATAAGGTGCCAAAAGATGCGGAATTGAGCCAGGCATCGGCAGCTGTTGAAAAATTGCAAATTTCCCTGGTTTCCATGAGTAAGAGCCGTTGCTGGGCACGTGATTATGACATAAATGATCATTTAATTGTCACTACAGGCAAAAGTATTGGTCGGAGAGCAACGCGGTTTGCACCATTCGATTTGTCGTCACAAAATACGTCGGATTAGCCTCTTACCAGCAGCACTGGAACAGTTTTTCCACTTTTGCATTTTTGCCTGGTCTTTTTGTTAATTGAAATCGGCTACACTGCACTCTGTACAATCGCGACTGGTCATTACTATATTCAACTTTTGACTATAAGTTATGTGCCCTTCGGTAGCCCAGAAGACGTCAAATCTTTGGGCTAAGCCCATTTAACTCACCCAGCAATGCCTTACTTCTAAGTGCAAGACAATCTCAATGTCTTTATCTACGTGAAGAAAAACCACACCATTTGTACGTGAAAACCACAAGGTACTTGATACAGTCTGCTGTAAAAAGTACAACTGAACACTGACCCACTTCAGTAAGGTGCCAAAAGATGAGGAATTGAGCCAGGCATCGGCAGCTGTTGAAAATTGCAATTTCCCTGGTTTCCATGGAGTAAGAGCCGTTGCTGGGCACGTGATTATGACATAAATGATCATTCAATTGTCACTACAGGCAAAAGTATTGGTCGGAGAGCAACGCGGTTTGCACCATTCGATTTGTCGTCACAAAGTACGTCGGATTAGCCTCTTAATAGCAGCACTGGAACAGATTTTCCACTTTTGCATTTTTGCCTGGTCTTTTTGTTAATTGAAATCGGCTACACTGCACTCTGTACAATCGCGACTGGTCATTACTATATTCAACTTTTGACTATAAGTTATGTGCCCTTCGGTAGCCCAGAAGACGTCAAATCTTTGGGCTAAGCCCATTTAACTCACCCAGCAATTGCCTTACTTCTAAGTGCAAGACAATCTCAATGTCTTTATCTACGTGTAGAAAAACCACACAATTTGTACGTGAAAAACACAAGGTACTTGATACAGTCTGCTGTAAAAAGTACAACTGAACACTGACCCACTTCAGTAAGGTGCCAAAAGATGAGGAATTGAGCCAGGCATCGGCAGCTGTTGAAAAATTGCAAATTTCCCTGGTTTCCATGGAGTAAGAGCCGTTGCTGGGCACGTGATTATGACATAAATGATCATTCAATTGTCACTACAGGCAAAAGTATTGGTCGGAGAGCAACGCGGTTTGCACCATTCGATTTGTCGTCACAAAATACGTCGGATTAGCCTCTTACCAGCAGCACTGGAACAGATTTTCCACTTTTGCATTTTTGCCTGGTCTTTTTGTTAATTGAAATCGGCTACACTGCACTCTGTACAATCGCGACTGGTCATTACTATATTCAACTTTTGACTATAAGTTATGTGCCCTTCGGTAGCCCAGAAGACGTCAAATCTTTGGGCTAAGCCCATTTAACTCACCCAGCAATTGCCTTACTTCTAAGTGCAAGACAATCTCAATGTCTTTATCTACGTGTAGAAAAACCACACCATTTGTACGTGAAAACCACAAGCTACTTGATACAGTCTGCTGTAAAAAGTACAACTGAACACTGACCCACATGAATAAGGTGCCAAAAGATGCGGAATTGAGCCAGGCATCGGCAGCTGTTGAAAAATTGCAAATTTCCCTGGTTTCCATGGAGTAAGAGCCGTTACTGGGCACGTGATTATGACATAAATGATCATTCAATTGTCACTACAGCAAAAGTATTGGTCGGAGAACAACGCGGTTTGCACCATTCGATTTGTCGTCACAAAATACGTCGGATTAGCCTCTTACCAGCAGCACTGGAACAGTTTTTCCACTTTTGCATTTTTGCCTGGTCTTTTTGTTAATTGAAATCGGCTACACTGCACTCTGTACAATCGCGACTGGTCATTACTATATTCAACTTTTGACTATAAGTTATGTGCCCTTCGGTAGCCCAGAAGACGTCAAATCTTTTGGGCTAAGCCCATTTAACTCACCCAGCAATTGCCTTACTTCTAAGTGCAAGACAATCTCAATGTCTTTATCTACGTGTAGAAAAACCACACCATTTGTACGTGAAAACCACAAGGTACTTGATACAGTCTGCTGTAAAAAGTACAACTGAACACTGACCCACTTCAGTAAGGTGCCAAAAGATGAGGAATTGAGCCAGGCATCGGCAGCTGTTGAAAAATTGCAAATTTCCCTGGTTTCCATGGAGTAAGAGCCGTTGCTGGGCACGTGATTATGACATAAATGATCATTCAATTGTCACTACAGGCAAAAGTATTGGTCGGAGAGCAACGCGGTTTGCACCATTCGATTTGTCGTCACAAAATACGTCGGATTAGCCTCTTACCAGCAGCACTGGAACAGATTTTCCACTTTTGCATTTTTGCCTGGTCTTTTTGTTAATTGAAATCGGCTACACTGCACTCTGTACAATCGCGACTGGTCATTACTATATTCAACTTTTGACTATAAGTTATGTGCCTTTTGGTAGCCCAGAAGACGTCAAATCTTTGGGCCAAGCCCATTTAACTCACCCAGCAATTGCCTTACTTCTAAGTGCAAGACAATCTCAATGTCTTTATCTACGTGTAGAAAAACCACACCATTTGTACGTGAAAACCACAAGGTACTTGATACAGTCTGCTGTAAAAAGTACAACTGAACACTGACCCACTTCAGTAAGGTGCCAAAAGATGAGGAATTGAGCCAGGCATCGGCAGCTGTTGAAAAATTGCAAATTTCCCTGGTTTCCATGGAGTAAGAGCCGTTGCTGGGCACGTGATTATGACATAAATGACCATTCAATTGTCACTATAGCCAAAAGTATTGGTCGGAGAGCAACACGGTTTGCACCATTCGATTTGTCGTCACAAAATACGTCGGATTAGCCTCTTACCAGCAGCACTGGAACAGTTTTTCCACTTTTGCATTTTTGCCTGGTCTTTTTGTTAATTGAAATCGGCTACACTGTACTCTGTACAATCGCGACTGGTCATTACTATATTCAACTTTTGACTATAAGTTATGTGCCCTTCGGTAGCCCAGAAGACGTCAAATCTTTGGGCTAAGCCCATTTAACTCACCCAGCAATTGCCTTACTTCTAAGTGCAAGACAATCTCAATGTCTTTATCTACGTGTAGAAAAACCACACCATTTGTACGTGAAAACCACAAGGTACTTGATACAGTCTGCTGTAAAAAGTACAACTGACCACAGACCCACATGAATAAGGTGCCAAAAGATGCGGAATTGAGCCAGGCATCGGCAGCTGTTGAAAAATTGCAAATTTCCCTGGTTTCCATGGAGTAAGAGCCGTTGCTGGGCACGTGATTATGATATAAATGATCATTCAATTGTCACTACAGGCAAAAGTATTGGTCGGAGAGCAACGCGGTTTGCACCATTCGATTTGTCGTCACAAAATACGTCGGATTAGCCTCTTACCAGCAGCACTGGAACAGTTTTTCCACTTTTGCATTTTTGCCTGGTCTTTTTGTTAATTGAAATCGGCTACACTGCACTCTGTACAATCGCGACTGGTCATTACTATATTCAACTTTTGACTATAAGTTATGTGCCCTTCGGTAGCCCAGAAGACGTCAAATCTTTGGGCCAAGCCCATTTAACTCACCCAGCAATTGCCTTACTTCTAAGTGCAAGACAATCTCAATGTCTTTATCTACGTGTAGAAAAACCACACCATTTGTCCGTGAAAACCACAAGGTACTTGATACAGTCTGCTGTAAAAAGTACAACTGAACACTGACCCACTTCAGTAAGGTGCCAAAAGATGAGGAATTGAGCCAGGCATCGGCAGCTGTTGAAAAATTGCAAATTTCCCTGGTTTCCATGGAGTAAGAGCCGTTGCTGGGCACGTGATTATGACATAAATGATCATTCAATTGTCACTACAGGCAAAAGTATTGGTCGGAGAGCAACGCGGTTTGCACCATTCGATTTGTCGTCACAAAATACGTCGGATTAGCCTCTTACCAGCAGCACTGGAACAAATTATCCACTTTTGCATTTTTGCCTGGTCTTTTTGTTAATTGAAATCGGCTACACTGCACTCTGTACAATCGCGACTGGTCATTACTATATTCAACTTTTGACTATAAGTTATGTGCCTTTCGGTAGCCCAGAAGACGTCAAATCTTTGGGCCAAGCCCATTTTACTCACCCAGCAATTGCCTTACTTCTAAGTGCAAGACAATCTCAATGTCTTTATCTACGTGTAGAAAAACCACACCATTTGTACGTGAAAACCACAAGGTACTTGATACAGTCTGCTGTAAAAAGTACAACTGAACACTGACCCACTTCAGTAAGGTGCCAAAAGATGAGGAATTGAGCCAGGCATCGGCAGCTGTTGAAAAATTGCAAATTTCCCTGGTTTCCATGGAGTAAGAGCCGTTGCTGGGCACGTGATTATGACATAAATGATCATTCAATTGTCACTACAGGCAAAAGTATTGGTCGGAGAGCAACGCGGTTTGCACCATTCGATTTGTCGTCACAAAATACGTCGGATTAGCCTCTTACCAGCAGCACTGGAACAGATTTTCCACTTTTGCATTTTTGCCTGGTCTTTTTGTTAATTGAAATCGGCTACACTGCACTCTGTACAATCGCGACTGGTCATTACTATATTCAACTTTTGACTATAAGTTATGTGCTCTTCGGTAGCCCAGAAGACGTCAAATCTTTGGGCTAAGCCCATTTAACTCACCCAGCAATTGCCTTACTTCTAAGTGCAAGACAATCTCAATGTCTTTATCTACGTGTAGAAAAACCACACCATTTGTACGTGAAAACCACAAGGTACTTGATACAGTCTGCTGTAAAAAGTACAACTGAACACTGACCCACTTCAGTAAGGTGCCAAAAGATGAGGAATTGAGCCAGGCATCGGCAGCTGTTGAAAAATTGCAAATTTCCCTGGTTTCCATGGAGTAAGAGCCGTTGCTGGGCACGTGATTATGACATAAATGATCATTCAATTGTCACTACAGGCAAAAGTATTGGTCGGAGAGCAACGCGGTTTGCACCATTCGATTTGTCGTCACAAAATACGTCGGATTAGCCTCTTACCAGCAGCACTGGAACAGTTTTTCCACTTTTGCATTTTTGCCTGGTCTTTTTGTTAATTGAAATCGGCTACACTGCACTCTGTACAATCGCGACTGGTCATTACTATATTCAACTTTTGACTATAAGTTATGTGCCCTTCGGTAGCCCAGAAGACGTCAAATCTTTGGGCTAAGCCCATTTAACTCACCCAGCAATTGCCTTACTTCTAAGTGCAAGACAATCTCAATGTCTTTATCTACGTGTAGAAAAACCACACCATTTGTACGTGAAAACCACAAGGTACTTGATACAGTCTGCTGTAAAAAGTACAACTGAACACTGACCCACTTCAGTAAGGTGCCAAAAGATGAGGAATTGAGCCAGGCATCGGCAGCTGTTGAAAAATTGCAAATTTCCCTGGTTTCCATGGAGTAAGAGCCGTTGCTGGGCACGTGATTATGACATAAATGATCATTCAATTGTCACTACAGGCAAAAGTATTGGTCGGAGAGCAACGCGGTTTGCACCATTCGATTTGTCGTCACAAAATACGTCGGATTAGCCTCTTACCAGCAGCACTGGAACAGATTTTCCACTTTTGCATTTTTGCCTGGTCTTTTTGTTAATTGAAATCGGCTACACTGCACTCTGTACAATCGCGACTGGTCATTACTATATTCAACTTTTGACTATAAGTTATGTGCCCTTCGGTAGCCCAGAAGACGTCAAATCTTTGGGCCAAGCCCATTTAACTCACCCAGCAATTGCCTTACTTCTAAGTGCAAGACAATCTCAATGTCTTTATCTACGTGTAGAAAAACCACACCATTTGTACGTGAAAACCACAAGGTACTTGATACAGTCTGCTGTAAAAAGTACAACTGAACACTGACCCACTTCAGTAAGGTGCCAAAAGATGAGGAATTGAGCCAGGCATCGGCAGCTGTTGAAAAATTGCAAATTTCCCTGGTTTCCATGGAGTAAGAGCCGTTGCTGGGCACGTGATTATGACATAAATGATCATTCAATTGTCACTACAGGCAAAAGTATTGGTCGGAGAGCAACGCGGTTTGCACCATTCGATTTGTCGTCACAAAATACGTCGGATTAGCCTCTTACCAGCAGCACTGGAACAGATTTTCCACTTTTGCATTTTTGCCTGGTCTTTTTGTTAATTGAAATCGGCTACACTGCACTCTGTACAATCGCGACTGGTCATTACTATATTCAACTTTTGACTATAAGTTATGTGCCCTTCGGTAGCCCAGAAGACGTCAAATCTTTGGGCTAAGCCCATTTAACTCACCCAGCAATTGCCTTACTTCTAAGTGCAAGACAATCTCAATGTCTTTATCTACGTGTAGAAAAACCACACCATTTGTACGTGAAAACCACAAGGTATGTGATACAGTCTGCTGTAAAAAGTACAACTGAACACTGACCCACATGAATAAGGTGCCAAAAGATGGGGAATTGAGCCAGGCATCGGCAGCTGTTGAAAAATTGCAAATTTCCCTGGTTTCCATGGAGTAAGAGCCGTTACTGGGCACGTGATTATGACATAAATGATCATTCAATTGTCACTACTGGCAAAAGTATTGGTCGGAGAACAACGTGGTTTGCATCATTCGATTTGTCGTCACAAAATACGTCGGATTAGCCTCTTACCAGCAGCACTGGAACAGTTTTTCCACTTTTGCATTTTTGCCTGGTCTTTTTGTTAATTGAAATCGGCTACACTGCACTCTGTACAATCGCGACTGGTCATTACTATATTCAACTTTTGACTATAAGTTATGTGCCCTTCGGTAGCCCAGAAGACGTCAAATCTTTTGGGCTAAGCCCATTTAACTCACCCAGCAATTGCCTTACTTCTAAGTGCAAGACAATCTCAATGTCTTTATCTACGTGTAGAAAAACCACACCATTTGTACGTGAAAACCACAAGGTACTTGATACAGTCTGCTGTAAAAAGTACAACTGAACACTGACCCACTTCAGTAAGGTGCCAAAAGATGAGGAATTGAGCCAGGCATCGGCAGCTGTTGAAAAATTGCAAATTTCCCTGGTTTCCATGGAGTAAGAGCCGTTGCTGGGCACGTGATTATGACATAAATGATCATTCAATTGTCACTACAGGCAAAAGTATTGGTCGGAGAGCAACGCGGTTTGCACTATTCGATTTCTCGTCACAAAATACGTCGGATTAGCCTCTTACCAGCAGCACTGGAACAGTTTTTCCACTTTTGCATTTTTGCCTGGTCTTTTTGTTAATTGAAATCGGCTACACTGCACTCTGTACAATCGCGACTGGTCATTACTATATTCAACTTTTGACTATAAGTTATGTGCCTTTCGGTAGCCCAGAAGACGTCAAATCTTTGGGCCAAGCCCATTTTACTCACCCAGCAATTGCCTTACTTCTAAGTGCAAGACAATCTCAATGTCTTTATCTACGTGTAGAAAAACCACACCATTTGTACGTGAAAACCACAAGGTACTTGATACAGTCTGCTGTAAAAAGTACAACTGAACACTGACCCACTTCAGTAAGGTGCCAAAAGATGAGGAATTGAGCCAGGCATCGGCAGCTGTTGAAAAATTGCAAATTTCCCTGGTTTCCATGGAGTAAGAGCCGTTGCTGGGCACGTGATTATGACATAAATGATCATTCAATTGTCACTACAGCCAAAAGTATTGGTCGGAGAGCAACACGGTTTGCACCATTCGATTTCTCGTCACAAAATACGTCGGATTAGCCTCTTACCAGCAGCACTGGAACAGTTTTTCCACTTTTGCATTTTTGCCTGGTCTTTTTGTTAATTGAAATCGGCTACACTGTACTCTGTACAATCGCGACTGGTCATTACTATATTCAACTTTTGACTATAAGTTATGTGCCCTTCGGTAACCCAGAAGACGTCAAATCTTTGGGCTAAGCCCATTTAACTCACCCAGCAATTGCCTTACTTCTAAGTGCAAGACAATCTCAATGTCTTTATCTACGTGTAGAAAAACCACACCATTTGTACGTGAAAAACACAAGGTACTTGATACAGTCTGCTGTAAAAAGTACAACTGACCACAGACCCACATGAATAAGGTGCCAAAAGATGCGGAATTGAGCCAGGCATCGGCAGCTGTTGAAAAATTGCAAATTTCCCTGGTTTCCATGGAGTAAGAGCCGTTGCTGGGCACGTGATTATGACATAAATGATCATTCAATTGTCACTACAGCCAAAAGTATTGGTCGGAGAGCAACGCGGTTTGCACCATTCGATTTGTCGTCACAAAATACGTCGGATTAGCCTCTTACCAGCAGCACTGGAACAGTTTTTCCACTTTTGCATTTTTGCCTGGTCTTTTTGTTAATTGAAATCGGCTACACTGCACTCTGTACAATCGCGACTGGTCATTACTATATTCAACTTTTGACTATAAGTTATGTGCCCTTCGGTAGCCCAGAAGACGTCAAATCTTTGGGCTAAGCCCATTTAACTCACCCAGCAATTGCCTTACTTCTAAGTGCAAGACAATCTCAATGTCTTTATCTACGTGTAGAAAAACCACACCATTTGTACGTGAAAAACACAAGGTACTTGATACAGTCTGCTGTAAAAAGTACAACTGACCACAGACCCACATGAATAAGGTGCCAAAAGATGCGGAATTGAGCCAGGCATCGGCAGCTGTTGAAAAATTGCAAATTTCCCTGGTTTCCATGGAGTAAGAGCCGTTGCTGGGCACGTGATTATGACATAAATGATCATTCAATTGTCACTACAGGCAAAAGTATTGGTCGGAGAGCAACGCGGTTTGCACCATTCGATTTGTCGTCACAAAATACGTCGGATTAGCCTCTTACCAGCAGCACTGGAACAGTTTTTCCACTTTTGCATTTTTGCCTGGTCTTTTTGTTAATTGAAATCGGCTACACTGCACTCTGTACAATCGCGACTGGTCATTACTATATTCAACTTTTGACTATAAGTTATGTGCCCTTCGGTAGCCCAGAAGACGTCAAATCTTTGGGCTAAGCCCATTTAACTCACCCAGCAATTGCCTTACTTCTAAGTGCAAGACAATCTCAATGTCTTTATCTACGTGTAGAAAAACCACACCATTTGTACGTGAAAACCACAAGGTACTTGATACAGTCTGCTGTAAAAAGTACAACTGAACACTGACCCACTTCAGTAAGGTGCCAAAAGATGAGGAATTGAGCCAGGCATCGGCAGCTGTTGAAAAATTGCAAATTTCCCTGGTTTCCATGGAGTAAGAGCCGTTGCTGGGCACGTGATTATGACATAAATGATCATTCAATTGTCACTACAGGCAAAAGTATTGGTCGGAGAGCAACGCGGTTTGCACCATTCGATTTGTCGTCACAAAATACGTCGGATTAGCCTCTTACCAGCAGCACTGGAACAGTTTTTCCACTTTTGCATTTTTGCCTGGTCTTTTTGTTAATTGAAATCGGCTACACTGTACTCTGTACAATCGCGACTGGTCATTACTATATTCAACTTTTGACTATAAGTTATGTGCCCTTCGGTAACCCAGAAGACGTCAAATCTTTGGGCTAAGCCCATTTAACTCACCCAGCAATTGCCTTACTTCTAAGTGCAAGACAATCTCAATGTCTTTATCTACGTGTAGAAAAACCACACCATTTGTACGTGAAAAACACAAGGTACTTGATACAGTCTGCTGTAAAAAGTACAACTGACCACAGACCCACATGAATAAGGTGCCAAAAGATGCGGAATTGAGCCAGGCATCGGCAGCTGTTGAAAAATTGCAAATTTCCCTGGTTTCCATGGAGTAAGAGCCGTTGCTGGGCACGTGATTATGACATAAATGATCATTCAATTGTCACTACAGCCAAAAGTAATGGTCGGAGAGCAACGCGGTTTGCACCATTCGATTTGTCGTCACAAAATACGTCGGATTAGCCTCTTACCAGCAGGCACTGGAACAGTTTTTTCCACTTTTGCATTTTGCCTGGTCTTTTTGTTAATTGAAATCGGCTACACTGCACTCTGTACAATCGCGACTGGTCATTACTATATTCAACTTTTGACTATAAGTTATGTGCCCTTCGGTAGCCCAGAAGACGTCAAATCTTTGGGCTAAGCCCATTTAACTCACCCAGCAATTGCCTTACTTCTAAGTGCAAGACAATCTCAATGTCTTTATCTACGTGTAGAAAAACCACACCATTTGTACGTGAAAACCACAAGGTACTTGATACAGTCTGCTGTAAAAAGTACAACTGAACACTGACCCACTTCAGTTAGGGTGCCAAAAGATGAGGAATTGAGCCAGGCATCGGCCAGCTGTTGAAAAATTGCAAATTTCCCTGGTTTCCATGGAGTAAGAGCCGTTGCTGGGCACGTGATTATGACATAAATGATCATTCAATTGTCACTACAGGCAAAAGTATTGGTCGGAGAGCAACGCGGTTTGCACCATTCGATTTGTCGTCACAAAATACGTCGGATTAGCCTCTTACCAGCAGCACTGGAACAGATTTTTCCACTTTTGCATTTTTGCCTGGTCTTTTTGTTAATTGAAATCGGCTACACTGCACTCTGTACAATCGCGACTGGTCATTACTATATTCAACTTTTGACTATAAGTTATGTGCCCTTCGGTAGCCCAGAAGACGTCAAATCTTTGGGCCAAGCCCATTTAACTCACCCAGCAATTGCCTACTTCTAAGTGCAAGACATTCTCAATGTCTTTATCTACGTGTAGAAAAACCACACCATTTGTACGTGAAAACCACAAGGTACTTGATACAGTCTGCTGTAAAAAGTACAACTGAACACTGACCCACTTTCAGTAAGGTGCCAAAAGATGAGGAATTGAGCCAGGCATCGGCAGCTGTTGAAAAATTGCAAATTTCCTGGTTTCCATGGAGTAAGAGCCGTTGCTGGGCACGTGATTATGACATAAATGATCATTCAATTGTCACTACAGCCAAAAGTATTGGTCGGAGAGCAACGCGGTTTGCACCATTCGATTTGTCGTCACAAAATACGTCGGATTAGCCTCTTACCAGCAGCACTGGAACAGATTTTCCACTTTTGCATTTTTGCCTGGTCTTTTTGTTAATTGAAATCGGCTACACTGCACTCTGTACAATCGCGACTGGTCATTACTATATTCAACTTTTGACTATAAGTTATGTGCCTTTCGGTAGCCCAGAAGACGTCAAATCTTTCGGCTAAGCCCATTTAACTCACCCAGCAATTGCCTTACTTCTAAGTGCAAGACAATCTCAATGTCTTTATCTACGTGTAGAAAAACCACACCATTTGTACGTGAAAACCACAAGGTACTTGATACAGTCTGCTGTAAAAGTACAACTGACCACAGACCCACATGAATAAGGTGCCAAAAGATGCGGAATTGAGCCAGGCATCGGCAGCTGTTGAAAAATTGCAAATTTCCCTGGTTTCCATGGAGTAAGAGCCGTTGCTGGGCAACGTGATTATGACATAAATGATCATTCAATTGTCACTACAGGCAAAAGTATTGGTCGGAGAGCAACGCGGTTGCACCATTCGATTTGTCGTCACAAAATACGTCGGATTAGCCTCTTACCAGCAGCACTGGAACAGTTTTTCCACTTTTGCATTTTTGCCTGGTCTTTTTGTTAATTGAAATCGGCTACACTGCACTCTGTACAATCGCGACTGGTCATTACTATATTCAACTTTTGACTATAAGTTATGTGCCCTTCGGTAGCCCAGAAGACGTCAAATCTTTGGGCCAAGCCCATTTAACTCACCCAGCAATTGCCTTACTTCTAAGTGCAAGACAATCTCAATGGTCTTTATCTACGTGTAGAAAAACCACACCATTTGTACGTGAAAACCACAAGGTACTTGATACAGTCTGCTGTAAAAAGTACAACTGAACACTGACCCACTTCAGTAAGGTGCCAAAGATGCGGAATTGAGCCAGGCATCGGCAGCTGTTTGAAAAATTGCAAATTTCCCTGGTTTCCATGGAGTAAGAGCCGTTGCTGGGCACGTGATTATGACATAAATGATCATTCAATTGTCACTACAGGCAAAAGTATTGGTCGGAGAGCAACGCGGTTTGCACCATTCGATTTGTCGTCACAAAATACGTCGGATTAGCCTCTTACCAGCAGCACTGGAACAGATTTTCCACTTTTGCATTTTTGCCTGGTCTTTTTGTTAATTGAAATCGGCTACACTGCACTCTGTACAAT
Source organism: Liolophura sinensis (assembly GCF_032854445.1). Lineage (NCBI taxonomy): Eukaryota > Metazoa > Mollusca > Polyplacophora > Chitonida > Chitonidae > Liolophura > Liolophura sinensis. Next base: position 12,553 of record NW_027018555.1, read on the forward strand.
CGCGACTGGTCATTACTATATTCAACTTTTGACTATAAGTTATGTGCCCTTCGGTAGCCCAGAAGACGTCAAATCTTTGGGCCAAGCCATTTAACTCACCCACGCAATTGCCTTACTTCTAAGTGCAAGACAATCTCAATGTCTTTATCTACGTGTAGAAAAACCACACCATTTGTACGTGAAAACCACAAGGTACTTGATACAGTCTGCTGTAAAAAGTACAACTGAACACTGACCCACTTCAGTAAGGTGCCAAAAGATGAGGAATTGAGCCAGGCATCGGCAGCTGTTGAAAAATTGCAAATTTCCCTGGTTTCCATGGAGTAAGAGCCGTTGCTGGGCACGTGATTATGACATAAATGATCATTCAATTGTCACTACAGCCAAAAGTATTGGTCGGAGAGCAACACGGTTTGCACCATTCGATTTCTCGTCACAAAATACGTCGGATTAGCCTCTTACCAGCAGCACTGGAACAGTTTTTCCACTTTTGCATTTTTGCCTGGTCTTTTTGTTAATTGAAATCGGCTACACTGTACTCTGTACAATCGCGACTGGTCATTACTATATTCAACTTTTGACAATAAGTTATGTGCCATTCGGTAGCCCAGAAGACGTCAAATCTTTGGGCTAAGCCCATTTAACTCACCCAGCAATTGCCTTACTTCTAAGTGCAAGACATCTCAATGTCTTTATCTACGTGTAGAAAAAACCACACCATTTGTACGTGAAAAACACAAGGTACTTGATACAGTCTGCTGTAAAAAGTACAACTGACCACAGACCCACATGAATAAGGTGCCAAAAGATGCGGAATTGAGCCAGGCATCGGCAGCTGTTCAAAAATTGCAAATTTCCCTGGTTTCCATGGAGTAAGAGCCGTTGCTGGGCACGTGATTATGACATAAATGATCATTCAATTGTCACTACAGGCAAAAGTATTGGTCGGAGAACAACACGGTTTGCATCATTCGATTTGTCGTCACAAAATACGTCGGATTAGCCTCTTACCAGCAGCACTGGAACAGTTTTTCCACTTTTGCATTTTTGCCTGGTCTTTTTGTTAATTGAAATCGGCTACACTGCACTCTGTACAATCGCGACTGGGTCATTACTATATTCAACTTTTGACTATAAGTTATGTGCCCTTCGGTAGCCCAGAAGACGTCAAATCTTTGGGCTAAGCCCATTTAACTCACCCAGCAATTGCCTTACTTCTAAGTGCAAGACAATCTCATGTCTTTATCTACGTGTAGAAAAACCACACCATTTGTACGTGAAAACCACAAGGTACTTGATACAGTCTGCTGTAAAAAGTACAACTGAACACTGACCCACTTCAGTAAGGTGCCAAAAGATGAGGAATTGAGCCAGGCATCGGCAGCTGTTGAAAAATTGCAAATTTCCCTGGTTTCCATGGAGTAAGAGCCGTTGCTGGGCACGTGATTATGACATAAATGATCATTCCAATTGGTCACTACAGGCAAAAGTATTGGTCGGAGAGCAACGCGGTTTGCACCATTCGATTTGTCGTCACAAAATACGTCGGATTAGCCTCTTACCAGCAGCACTGGAACAGATTTTCCACTTTGCATTTTTGCCTGGTCTTTTGTTAATTGGAAATCGGCTACACTGCACTCTGTACAATCGCGACTGGTCATTACTATATTCAACTTTTGACTATAAGTTATGTGCCCTTCGGTAAGCCCAGAGACGTCAAATCTTTGGGCCAAGCCATTTAACTCACCCAGCAATTGCCTTACTTCTAAGTGCAAGACAATCTCAATGTCTTTATCTACGTGTAGAAAAACCACACATTTGTACGTGAAAACCACAATGTACTTGATACAGTCTGCTGTAAAAAGTACAACTGAACACTGACCCACTTCAGTTAAGGTGCCAAAAGATGCGGAATTGAGGCCAGGCATCGGCAGCTGTTGAAAAAATTGCAAATTTCCCTGGTTTCCATGGAGTAAGAGCCCGTTGCTGGGCACGTGATTATGATCATAAATGATCATTCAATTGTCACTACAGCCAAAGTATTGGTCGGAGAGCAACACGGTTTGCACCCATTCGATTTGTCGTCACAAAATACGTCGATTAGCACTCTTACCAGCAGCACTGGAACAGTTTTTTCCACTTTTGCATTTTTGCCTGGTCTTTTTGTTAATTGAAATCGGCCTACACTGTACTCTGTACAATCGCGACTGGTCATTACTATATTCAACTTTTTGACTATAAGTTATGTGCCCTTCGGTAGCCCAGAAGACGTCAAAATCTTTGGGCTAAGCCCATTTAACTCAACCCAGCAATTGCCTTACTTCTAAGTGCAAGACAATCTCAATGTCCTTATCTACGTGTAGAAAAACCACACCAATTGTACGTGAAAAACCACAAGGTACTTGATACAGTCTGCTGTAAAAAGTAACAACTGACCACAGACCCACATGAATAAGGTGCCAAAAGATGCGGAATGAGCCAGCATCGGGCAGCTGTT
>NW_027018556.1:0-14771 GCF_032854445.1 Liolophura sinensis
AATTGCTGGATGAGTTAAATGGGCTTGGCCCAAAGATTTGACGTCTTCTGGCCTACCGAAGGGCACATAACTTATAATCAAAAGTTGAATATAATAATGACCAGTGGCGATGGTACGTTGTGAATTTAGCCGATTTCAATTAGCAAAAAGACCAGGCAAAAATCCAGAAGTGGAAAAACTGTTCCAATGCTGCTGGTAAGAGGCTAATCCGACGTACTTTGTGACGAGAAATCGAATGGTGCAAACCGCGTTGCTCTCCGACCAAAACTTTTGGCTGTAGCGACAATTGAATGAGCATTTATGTAAAAAATCACGTGCCTAGCAACGGCTCTTACTCCATGGAAACCAAGGAAATTTGCAATTTTTCAACAGCTGGAGATGCCTGGCCCAATTCCGCATCTTTTGGCACCTTATTAATGTGGGTCAGTATTCACTTGTACTTTTTACAGCAGACTGTATGAAGTACCTTGTGTTTTTTATATACAAATGGTGTGGTTTTTCAACATGTAGATAAAGACATTGAGTTTGTTTTCCACTTAGAAGTAAGACAATTGCTGGATGAGTTAAATGGGCTTGGCCGAAAGATTTGACGTCTTCTGGGCTACCGAAGGGCACATAACTTATAATCAAAAGTTGAATATAGTAATGACCAGTCGCGATGGTACATTGTAAATGTAGCCGATTTCAATTAGCAAAAAGACCAGGCAAAAATCCAAAAGTGGAAAAACTGTTCCAATGCTGCTGGTAAGAGGCTAATCCGACGTACTTTGTGACGAGAAATCGAATGGTGCAAACCGCGTTGCTGTCCGACCAATACTTTTGGCTGTAGCGACAATTGAATGCGCATTTATGTGAAAATCACGTGCCCAACAATGGCTCTTACTCCATGGAAACCAAGGAAATTTGCAATTTTTCAACAGCTGGAGATGCCTGGCCCAATGCCGCAACTTTTGGCACCTTATTGATGTGGGTCAGTGTTCAATTGTACTTTTTACAGCAGACTGTATCAAGTACCTTGTGTTTTTTATATACAAATGGTGTGGTTTTTTAACATGTAGATAAAGACATTGAGTTTGTCTTTCACTTAGAAGTAAACCAGTTGCTGGATGAGTTAAATGGGCTTGGCCCAAAGATTTGACGTCTTCTAGTCTATCGAAGGGCACATAACTTATAATCAAAAGTTAAATATAGCAATGACCAGTCGCGATGGTACATAGTAAATGTAGCCGATTTCAATTAGCAAAAAGATCAGGCAAAAATCCAAAAGTGGCAAAACTGTTTAAATGCTGCTGGTAAGATGCTAATCCGACGTACTTTGTGACGAGAAATCAAATGGTGCAAACTGCGTTGCTCTCCGACCAATAACTTTTGGCTGTAGCGACAATTGAATGAGCATTTATGTGAAAATCACGTGCCCAGCAACGGCTCTTACTCCATGGAAACCAATTAAATTTGCAATTTTTCAACAGCTGGAGATGCCTGGCCCAATTGCGCATCTTTTGGCACCTTATTGATGTGGGTCAGTGTTCAATTGTACTTTTTACAGCAGACTGTATCAAGTACAAGTATTTGTTTTTTATATACAAATGGTGTGGTTTTTCAACATGTAGATATTGAAATTGAGTTTGTTTTCGACTTAGAAGTAAAACAATTGCTGGATGAGTTAAATGGGCTTGACCCAAAGATTTGACGTCTTCTGTGCTACCGAAGGGCACATAACTTATAATCAAAAGTTGACTATAGTAATGACCAGTCGCGATGTTACATTGTGAATGTAGCCGATTTCAATTAGCAAAAAGCCCAGGCAAAAATCCAAAAGTGGAAAAACTGTTCCAATGCTGCTGGTAAGAGACTAATCCGACGAATTTTGTGACGAGAAATCGAATGGTGCAAACCGCGTTGCTGTCCGACCAATACTTTTGGCTGTAGCGACAATTGAATGAGAATTTATGTGAAAATCACGTGCCCAGCAACGGCTCTTACTCCATGGAAACCAATTAAATTTGCAATTTTTCAACAGCTGGAGATGCCTGGCCAAATGCCGCAACTTTTGGCACCTTATTGATGTGGGTCAGTGTTCAATTGTACTTTTTACAGCAGACTGTATCAAGTACCTTGTGTTTTTTATATACAAATGGTGTGGTTTTTCAACATGTAGATAAAGACATTGAGTTTGTCTTCGACTTAGAAGTAAAACAATTGCTGGATGAGTTAAATGGGCTTGGCCCAAAGATTTGACGTCTTCTGGCCTACCGAAGAGCTCATAACTTATAATCAAAAGTTGAATATAATAATGACCAGTGGCGATGGTACGTTGTGAATTTAGCCGATTTCAATTAGCAAAAAGACCAGGCAAAAATCCAAAAGTGGAAAAAACTGTTCCAATGCTGCTGGTAAGAGGCTAATCCGACGTATTTTGTGACGAGAAATCGAATGGTGCAAACCGCGTTTCTCTCCGACCAATACTTTTGGCTGTAGCGTCAATTGAATGAGCATTTATGTGAAAATCACGTGCCTAGCAACGGCTCTTACTGCATGGAAACCAAGGAAATTTGCAATTTTTCAACAGCTGGAGATGCCTGGCCCAATTGCGCATCTTTTGGCACCTTATTGATGTGGGTCAGTATTCACTTGTACTTTTTAGAGCAGACTGTATCAAGTACCTTGTGTTTTTTATATACAAATGGTGTGGTTTTTCAACATGTAGATAAAGACATTGAGTTTGTTTTCGACTTAGAAGTAAGACAATTGCTGGATGAGTTAAATGGGCTTGGCCCAAAGATTTGACGTCTTTTGGGCTACCGAAGGGCACATAACTTATAATCAAAAGTTGAATATAGTACTGACCAGTCGAGATGGTACATTGTAAATGTAGCCGATTTCAATTAGCAAAAAGATCAGGCAAAAATCCAAAAGTGGAAAAACTGTTCCAATGCTGCTGGTAAGAGGCTAATCCGACGTACTTTGTGACGAGAAATCGAATGGTGCAAACCGCGTTGATCTCCAACCAATACTTTTGGCTGTAGCGACAATTGAACGAGCATTTATGTGAAAATCACGTACCCAACAACGGTTCTTACTCCATGGAAACCAAGGAAATTTGCAATTTTTCAACAACTGGAGATGCCTGGCCCAATTCCGCAACTTTTGGCACCTTATTGATGTGGGTCAGTGTTCAATTGTACTTTTTACAGCAGACTGTATCAAGTACCTTGTGTTTTTTATATACAAATGGTGTGGTTTTTTAACATGTAGATAAAGACATTGAGTTTGTCTTTCACTTAGAAGTAAAACTGTTGCTGGATGAGTTAAATGGGCTTGGCCCAAAGATTTGACGTCTTCTGGGCTACCGAAGGGCACATAACTTATAATCAAAAGTTAAATATAGCAATGACCAGTCGCGATGGTACATTGTAAATGTAGCCGATTTAAATAAGCTAAAAGATCAGGCAAAAATCCAAAAGTGGAAAAACTGTTCCAATGCTGCTGGTAAGAGGCTAATCCGACGTACTTTGTGACGAGAAATCAAATGGTGCAAACTGCGTTGCTGTCCGACCAATACTTTTGGCTGTAGCGACAATTGAATGAGCATTTATGTGAAAATCACGTGCCCAGCAACGGCTCTTACTCCATGGAAACCAATTAAATTTGCAATTTTTCAACAGCTGGAGATGCCTGGCCCAATTGCGCATCTTTTGGCACCTTCTTGATGTGGGTCAGTGTTCAATTCTACTTTTTACAGCAGACTGTATCAAGTACAAGTATTTGTTTTTTATATACAAATGGTGTGGTTTTTCAACATGTAGATATTGAAATTGAGTTTGTCTTCGACTTAGAAGTAAAACAACTGCTGGATGAGTTAAATGGGCTTGGCCCAAAGATTTGACGTCTTCTGTGCTACCGAAGGGCACATAACTTATAATCAAAAGTTGAATATAGTAATAACCAGTCGCGATGGTACATTGTAAATGTAGCCGATTTCAATTAGCAAAAGGACCAGGGCAAAAATCCAAAAGTGGAAAAACTGTTCCAATGCTGCTGGTAAGAGGCTAATCCGACGTACTTTGTGACGAGAAATCGAATGGTGCAAACTCCGTTGCTCTCCGACCAATACTTTTGGCTGTAGCGACAATTGAATGAGCATTTATGTGAAAATCACGTGCCTAGCAACGGCTCTTACTCCATGGAAACCAAGAAAATTTGCAATTTTTCAACAGCTGGAGATGCCTGGCCCAATTGCGCATCTTTTGGCACCTTATTAATATGGGTCAGTGTTCAATTGTACTTTTTACAGCAGACTGTATCAAGTTCCTTGTGTTTTTTATATACAAATGGTGTGGTTTTTCAACATGTAGATAAAGACATTGAGATTGTCTTCGACTTAGAAGTAAAACAACTGCTGGATGAGTTAAATGGGCTTGGCCCAAAGATTTGACGTCTTCTGGGCTACCGAAGGGCACATAACTTATAATCAAAAGTTGAATATAATAATGACCAGTGGCGATGGTACGTTGTGAATTTAGCCGATTTCAATTAGCAAAAAGACCAGGCAAAAATCCAAAAGTGGAAAAACTGTTCCAATGCTGCTGGTAAGAGGCTAATCCGACGTACTTTGTGACGAGAAATCGAATGGTGCAAACCGCGTTGCTCTCCGACCAATACTTTTGGCTGTAGCGACAATTGAATGAGCATTTATGTGAAAATCACGTGACTAGCAACGGCTCTTACTCCATGGAAACCAAGGAAATTTGCAATTTTTCAACAGCTGGAGATCCCTGGCCCAATTCCGCATCTTTTGGCACCTTATTGATGTGGTTCAGTATTTACTTGTACTTTTTACAGCAGACTGTATCAAGTACCTTGTGTTTTTTATATACAAATGGTGTGGTTTTTCAACATGTAGATAAAGACATTGAGTTTGTTTTCCACTTAGAAGTAAGACAACTGCTGGATGAGTTAAATGGGCTTGGCCCAAAGATTTGACGTCTTCTGGGCTACCGAAGGGCACATAACTTATAATCAAAAGTTGAATATAGTAATGACCAGTCGAGATGGTACATTGTAAATGTAGCCGATTTCAATTAGCAAAAAGACCAGGCAAAAATCCAAAAGTGGAAAAACTGTTCCAATGCTGCTGGTAAGAGGCTACTCCGACGTACTTTGTGACGAGAAATCGAATGGTGCAAACCGCGTTGATCTCCGACCAATACTTTTGGCTGTAGTGACAACTGAATGAGCATTTATGTGAAAATCACGTGCCCAACAATGGCTCTTACTCCATGGAAACCAAGGAAATTTGCAATTTTTCAACAGCTGGAGATGCCTGGCCCAATGCCGCAACTTTTGGCACCTTTTTGATGTGGGTCAGTGTTCAATTGTACTTTTTACAGCAGACTGTATCAAGTACCTTGTGTTTTTATATACAAATGGTGTGGTTTTTTAACATGTAGATAAAGACATTGAGTTTGTCTTTCACTTAGAAGTAAACCAGTTGCTGGATGAGTTAAATGGGCTTGGCCCAAAGATTTGACGTCTTCTAGTCTATCGAAGGGCACATAACTTATAATCAAAAGTTGAATATAGCAATGACCAGTCGCGATGGTACATAGTAAATGTAGCCGATTTCAATTAGCAAAAAGATCAGGCAAATATCCAAAAGTGGAAAAACTGTTTAAATGCTGCTGGTAAGAGGCTCATCCGACGTACTTTGTGACGAGAAATCAAATGGTGCAAACTGCGTTGCTCTCCGACTAATACTTTTGGCTGTAGCGACAATTGAATGAGCATTTATGTGAAAATCACGTGCCCAGCAACGGCTCTTACTCCATGGAAACCAAGGAAATTTGCAATTTTTCAACAGCTGGAGATGCCTGGCCCAATTGCGCATCTTTTGGCACCTTATTGATGTGGGTCAGTGTTCAATTCTACTTTTTACAGCAGACTGTATCAAGTACCTTGTGTTTTTTATATACAAATGGTGTGGTTTTTCAACATGTAGATAAAGACATTGAGTTTGTCTTCGACTTAGAAGTAAAACAATTGCTGGATGAGTTAAATGGGCTTGGCCCAAAGATTTGACGTCTTCTGGCCTACCGAAGGGCACATAACTTATAATCAAAAGTTGAATATAATAATGACCAGTGGCGATGGTACGTTGTGAATTTAGCCGATTTCAATTAGCAAAAAGACCAGGCAAAAATCCAGAAGTGGAAAAACTGTTCCAATGCTGCTGGTAAGAGGCTAATCCGACGTACTTTGTGACGAGAAATCGAATGGTGCAAACCGCGTTGCTGTCCGACCAATACTTTTGGCTGTAGCGACAATTGAATGCGCATTTATGTGAAAATCACGTGCCCAACAATGGCTCTTACTCCATGGAAACCAAGGAAATTTGCAATTTTTCAACAGCTGGAGATGCCTGGCCCAATGCCGCAACTTTTGGCACCTTATTGATGTGGGTCAGTGTTCAATTGTACTTTTTACAGCAGACTGTATCAAGTACCTTGTGTTTTTTATATACAAATGGTGTGGTTTTTTAACATGTAGATAAAGACATTGAGTTTGTCTTTCACTTAGAAGTAAACCAGTTGCTGGATGAGTTAAATGGGCTTGGCCCAAAGATTTGACGTCTTCTAGTCTATCGAAGGGCACATAACTTATAATCAAAAGTTAAATATAGCAATGACCAGTCGCGATGGTACATAGTAAATGTAGCCGATTTCAATTAGCAAAAAGATCAGGCAAAAATCCAAAAGTGGCAAAACTGTTTAAATGCTGCTGGTAAGAGGCTAATCCGACGTACTTTGTGACGAGAAATCAAATGGTGCAAACTGCGTTGCTCTCCGACCAATACTTTTGGCTGTAGCGACAATTGAATGAGCATTTATGTGAAAATCACGTGCCCAGCAACGGCTCTTACTCCATGGAAACCAATTAAATTTGCAATTTTTCAACAGCTGGAGATGCCTGGCCCAATTGCTGGATGAGTTAAATGGGCTTGGCCCAAAGATTTGACGTCTTCTGGCCTACCGAAGGGCACATAACTTATAATCAAAAGTTGAATATAATAATGACCAGTGGCGATGGTACGTTGTGAATTTAGCCGATTTCAATTAGCAAAAAGACCAGGCAAAAATCCAGAAGTGGAAAAACTGTTCCAATGCTGCTGGTAAGAGGCTAATCCGACGTACTTTGTGACGAGAAATCGAATGGTGCAAACCGCGTTGCTGTCCGACCAATACTTTTGGCTGTAGCGACAATTGAATGCGCATTTATGTGAAAATCACGTGCCCAACAATGGCTCTTACTCCATGGAAACCAAGGAAATTTGCAATTTTTCAACAGCTGGAGATGCCTGGCCCAATGCCGCAACTTTTGGCACCTTATTGATGTGGGTCAGTGTTCAATTGTACTTTTTACAGCAGACTGTATCAAGTACCTTGTGTTTTTTATATACAAATGGTGTGGTTTTTTAACATGTAGATAAAGACATTGAGTTTGTCTTTCACTTAGAAGTAAACCAGTTGCTGGATGAGTTAAATGGGCTTGGCCCAAAGATTTGACGTCTTCTAGTCTATCGAAGGGCACATAACTTATAATCAAAAGTTAAATATAGCAATGACCAGTCGCGATGGTACATAGTAAATGTAGCCGATTTCAATTAGCAAAAAGATCAGGCAAAAATCCAAAAGTGGCAAAACTGTTTAAATGCTGCTGGTAAGAGGCTAATCCGACGTACTTTGTGACGAGAAATCAAATGGTGCAAACTGCGTTGCTCTCCGACCAATACTTTTGGCTGTAGCGACAATTGAATGAGCATTTATGTGAAAATCACGTGCCCAGCAACGGCTCTTACTCCATGGAAACCAATTAAATTTGCAATTTTTCAACAGCTGGAGATGCCTGGCCCAATTGCGCATCTTTTGGCACCTTATTGATGTGGGTCAGTGTTCAATTGTACTTTTTACAGCAGACTGTATCAAGTACAAGTATTTGTTTTTTATATACAAATGGTGTGGTTTTTCAACATGTAGATATTGAAATTGAGTTTGTTTTCGACTTAGAAGTAAAACAATTGCTGGATGAGTTAAATGGGCTTGACCCAAAGATTTGACGTCTTCTGTGCTACCGAAGGGCACATAACTTATAATCAAAAGTTGACTATAGTAATGACCAGTCGCGATGTTACATTGTAAATGTAGCCGATTTCAATTAGCAAAAAGCCCAGGCAAAAATCCAAAAGTGGAAAAACTGTTCCAATGCTGCTGGTAAGAGACTAATCCGACGAATTTTGTGACGAGAAATCGAATGGTGCAAACCGCGTTGCTGTCCGACCAATACTTTTGGCTGTAGCGACAATTGAATGAGAATTTATGTGAAAATCACGTGCCCAGCAACGGCTCTTACTCCATGGAAACCAATTAAATTTGCAATTTTTCAACAGCTGGAGATGCCTGGCCAAATGCCGCAACTTTTGGCACCTTATTGATGTGGGTCAGTGTTCAATTGTACTTTTTACAGCAGACTGTATCAAGTACCTTGTGTTTTTTATATACAAATGGTGTGGTTTTTCAACATGTAGATAAAGACATTGAGTTTGTCTTCGACTTAGAAGTAAAACAATTGCTGGATGAGTTAAATGGGCTTGGCCCAAAGATTTGACGTCTTCTGGCCTACCGAAGAGCTCATAACTTATAATCAAAAGTTGAATATAATAATGACCAGTGGCGATGGTACGTTGTGAATTTAGCCGATTTCAATTAGCAAAAAGACCAGGCAAAAATCCAAAAGTGGAAAAACTGTTCCAATGCTGCTGGTAAGAGGCTAATCCGACGTATTTTGTGACGAGAAATCGAATGGTGCAAACCGCGTTTCTCTCCGACCAATACTTTTGGCTGTAGCGTCAATTGAATGAGCATTTATGTGAAAATCACGTGCCTAGCAACGGCTCTTACTCCATGGAAACCAAGGAAATTTGCAATTTTTCAACAGCTGGAGATGCCTGGCCCAATTGCGCATCTTTTGGCACCTTATTGATGTGGGTCAGTATTCACTTGTACTTTTTAGAGCAGACTGTATCAAGTACCTTGTGTTTTTTATATACAAATGGTGTGGTTTTTCAACATGTAGATAAAGACATTGAGTTTGTTTTCGACTTAGAAGTAAGACAATTGCTGGATGAGTTAAATGGGCTTGGCCCAAAGATTTGACGTCTTTTGGGCTACCGAAGGGCACATAACTTATAATCAAAAGTTGAATATAGTACTGACCAGTCGAGATGGTACATTGTAAATGTAGCCGATTTCAATTAGCAAAAAGATCAGGCAAAAATCCAAAAGTGGAAAAACTGTTCCAATGCTGCTGGTAAGAGGCTAATCCGACGTACTTTGTGACGAGAAATCGAATGGTGCAAACCGCGTTGATCTCCAACCAATACTTTTGGCTGTAGCGACAATTGAACGAGCATTTATGTGAAAATCACGTACCCAACAACGGTTCTTACTCCATGGAAACCAAGGAAATTTGCAATTTTTCAACAACTGGAGATGCCTGGCCCAATTCCGCAACTTTTGGCACCTTATTGATGTGGGTCAGTGTTCAATTGTACTTTTTACAGCAGACTGTATCAAGTACCTTGTGTTTTTTATATACAAATGGTGTGGTTTTTTAACATGTAGATAAAGACATTGAGTTTGTCTTTCACTTAGAAGTAAAACTGTTGCTGGATGAGTTAAATGGGCTTGGCCCAAAGATTTGACGTCTTCTGGGCTACCGAAGGGCACATAACTTATAATCAAAAGTTAAATATAGCAATGACCAGTCGCGATGGTACATTGTAAATGTAGCCGATTTCAATAAGCTAAAAGATCAGGCAAAAATCCAAAAGTGGAAAAACTGTTCCAATGCTGCTGGTAAGAGGCTAATCCGACGTACTTTGTGACGAGAAATCAAATGGTGCAAACTGCGTTGCTGTCCGACCAATACTTTTGGCTGTAGCGACAATTGAATGAGCATTTATGTGAAAATCACGTGCCCAGCAACGGCTCTTACTCCATGGAAACCAATTAAATTTGCAATTTTTCAACAGCTGGAGATGCCTGGCCCAATTGCGCATCTTTTGGCACCTTATTGATGTGGGTCAGTGTTCAATTCTACTTTTTACAGCAGACTGTATCAAGTACAAGTATTTGTTTTTTATATACAAATGGTGTGGTTTTTCAACATGTAGATATTGAAATTGAGTTTGTCTTCGACTTAGAAGTAAAACAACTGCTGGATGAGTTAAATGGGCTTGGCCCAAAGATTTGACGTCTTCTGTGCTACCGAAGGGCACATAACTTATAATCAAAAGTTGAATATAGTAATAACCAGTCGCGATGGTACATTGTAAATGTAGCCGATTTCAATTAGCAAAAGGACCAGGGCAAAAATCCAAAAGTGGAAAAACTGTTCCAATGCTGCTGGTAAGAGGCTAATCCGACGTACTTTGTGACGAGAAATCGAATGGTGCAAACTCCGTTGCTCTCCGACCAATACTTTTGGCTGTAGCGACAATTGAATGAGCATTTATGTGAAAATCACGTGCCTAGCAACGGCTCTTACTCCATGGAAACCAAGAAAATTTGCAATTTTTCAACAGCTGGAGATGCCTGGCCCAATTGCGCATCTTTTGGCACCTTATTGATGTGGGTCAGTGTTCAATTGTACTTTTTACAGCAGACTGTATCAAGTTCCTTGTGTTTTTTATATACAAATGGTGTGGTTTTTCAACATGTAGATAAAGACATTGAGATTGTCTTCGACTTAGAAGTAAAACAACTGCTGGATGAGTTAAATGGGCTTGGCCCAAAGATTTGACGTCTTCTGGGCTACCGAAGGGCACATAACTTATAATCAAAAGTTGAATATAATAATGACCAGTGGCGATGGTACGTTGTGAATTTAGCCGATTTCAATTAGCAAAAAGACCAGGCAAAAATCCAAAAGTGGAAAAACTGTTCCAATGCTGCTGGTAAGAGGCTAATCCGACGTACTTTGTGACGAGAAATCGAATGGTGCAAACCGCGTTGCTCTCCGACCAATACTTTTGGCTGTAGCGACAATTGAATGAGCATTTATGTGAAAATCACGTGACTAGCAACGGCTCTTACTCCATGGAAACCAAGGAAATTTGCAATTTTTCAACAGCTGGAGATCCCTGGCCCAATTCCGCATCTTTTGGCACCTTATTGATGTGGTTCAGTATTTACTTGTACTTTTTACAGCAGACTGTATCAAGTACCTTGTGTTTTTTATATACAAATGGTGTGGTTTTTCAACATGTAGATAAAGACATTGAGTTTGTTTTCCACTTAGAAGTAAGACAACTGCTGGATGAGTTAAATGGGCTTGGCCCAAAGATTTGACGTCTTCTGGGCTACCGAAGGGCACATAACTTATAATCAAAAGTTGAATATAGTAATGACCAGTCGAGATGGTACATTGTAAATGTAGCCGATTTCAATTAGCAAAAAGACCAGGCAAAAATCCAAAAGTGGAAAAACTGTTCCAATGCTGCTGGTAAGAGGCTACTCCGACGTACTTTGTGACGAGAAATCGAATGGTGCAAACCGCGTTGATCTCCGACCAATACTTTTGGCTGTAGTGACAACTGAATGAGCATTTATGTGAAAATCACGTGCCCAACAATGGCTCTTACTCCATGGAAACCAAGGAAATTTGCAATTTTTCAACAGCTGGAGATGCCTGGCCCAGTGCCGCAACTTTTGGCACCTTTTTGATGTGGGTCAGTGTTCAATTGTACTTTTTACAGCAGACTGTATCAAGTACCTTGTGTTTTTATATACAAATGGTGTGGTTTTTTAACATGTAGATAAAGACATTGAGTTTGTCTTTCACTTAGAAGTAAACCAGTTGCTGGATGAGTTAAATGGGCTTGGCCCAAAGATTTGACGTCTTCTAGTCTATCGAAGGGCACATAACTTATAATCAAAAGTTGAATATAGCAATGACCAGTCGCGATGGTACATAGTAAATGTAGCCGATTTCAATTAGCAAAAAGATCAGGCAAATATCCAAAAGTGGAAAAACTGTTTAAATGCTGCTGGTAAGAGGCTCATCCGACGTACTTTGTGACGAGAAATCAAATGGTGCAAACTGCGTTGCTCTCCGACTAATACTTTTGGCTGTAGCGACAATTGAATGAGCATTTATGTGAAAATCACGTGCCCAGCAACGGCTCTTACTCCATGGAAACCAAGGAAATTTGCAATTTTTCAACAGCTGGAGATGCCTGGCCCAATTGCGCATCTTTTGGCACCTTATTGATGTGGGTCAGTGTTCAATTCTACTTTTTACAGCAGACTGTATCAAGTACCTTGTGTTTTTTATATACAAATGGTGTGGTTTTTCAACATGTAGATAAAGACATTGAGTTTGTCTTCGACTTAGAAGTAAAACAATTGCTGGATGAGTTAAATGGGCTTGGCCCAAAGATTTGACGTCTTCTGGCCTACCGAAGGGCACATAACTTATAATCAAAAGTTGAATATAATAATGACCAGTGGCGATGGTACGTTGTGAATTTAGCCGATTTCAATTAGCAAAAAGATCAGGCAAATATCCAAAAGTGGAAAAACTGTTTAAATGCTGCTGGTAAGAGGCTCATCCGACGTACTTTGTGACGAGAAATCAAATGGTGCAAACTGCGTTGCTCTCCGACTAATACTTTTGGCTGTAGCGACAATTGAATGAGCATTTATGTGAAAATCACGTGCCCAGCAACGGCTCTTACTCCATGGAAACCAAGGAAATTTGCAATTTTTCAACAGCTGGAGATGCCTGGCCCAATTGCGCATCTTTTGGCACCTTATTGATGTGGGTCAGTGTTCAATTCTACTTTTTACAGCAGACTGTATCAAGTACCTTGTGTTTTTTATATACAAATGGTGTGGTTTTTCAACATGTAGATAAAGACATTGAGTTTGTCTTCGACTTAGAAGTAAAACAATTGCTGGATGAGTTAAATGGGCTTGGCCCAAAGATTTGACGTCTTCTGGCCTACCGAAGGGCACATAACTTATAATCAAAAGTTGAATATAATAATGACCAGTGGCGATGGTACGTTGTGAATTTAGCCGATTTCAATTAGCAAAAAGACCAGGCAAAAATCCAGAAGTGGAAAAACTGTTCCAATGCTGCTGGTAAGAGGCTAATCCGACGTACTTTGTGACGAGAAATCGAATGGTGCAAACCGCGTTGCTGTCCGACCAATACTTTTGGCTGTAGCGACAATTGAATGCGCATTTATGTGAAAATCACGTGCCCAACAATGGCTCTTACTCCATGGAAACCAAGGAAATTTGCAATTTTTCAACAGCTGGAGATGCCTGGCCCAATGCCGCAACTTTTGGCACCTTATTGATGTGGGTCAGTGTTCAATTGTACTTTTTACAGCAGACTGTATGAAGTACCTTGTGTTTTTTATATACAAATGGTGTGGTTTTTTAACATGTAGATAAAGACATTGAGTTTGTCTTTCACTTAGAAGTAAACCAGTTGCTGGATGAGTTAAATGGGCTTGGCCCAAAGATTTGACGTCTTCTAGTCTATCGAAGGGCACATAACTTATAATCAAAAGTTAAATATAGCAATGACCAGTCGCGATGGTACATAGTAAATGTAGCCGATTTCAATTAGCAAAAAGATCAGGCAAAAATCCAAAAGTGGCAAAACTGTTTAAATGCTGCTGGTAAGAGGCTAATCCGACGTACTTTGTGACGAGAAATCAAATGGTGCAAACTGCGTTGCTCTCCGACCAATACTTTTGGCTGTAGCGACAATTGAATGAGCATTTATGTGAAAATCACGTGCCCAGCAACGGCTCTTACTCCATGGAAACCAATTAAATTTGCAATTTTTCAACAGCTGGAGATGCCTGGCCCAATTGCTGGATGAGTTAAATGGGCTTGGCCCAAAGATTTGACGTCTTCTGGCCTACCGAAGGGCACATAACTTATAATCAAAAGTTGAATATAATAATGACCAGTGGCGATGGTACGTTGTGAATTTAGCCGATTTCAATTAGCAAAAAGACCAGGCAAAAATCCAGAAGTGGAAAAACTGTTCCAATGCTGCTGGTAAGAGGCTAATCCGACGTACTCTGTGACGAGAAATCGAATGGTGCAAACCGCGTTGCTGTCCGACCAATACTTTTGGCTGTAGCGACAATTGAATGCGCATTTATGTGAAAATCACGTGCCCAACAATGGCTCTTACTCCATGGAAACCAAGGAAATTTGCAATTTTTCAACAGCTGGAGATGCCTGGCCCAATTGCTGATGAGTTAAATGGGCTTGGCCCAAAGATTTGACGTCTTCTGGCCTACCGAAGGGCACATAACTTATAATCAAAAGTTGAATATAATAATGACCAGTGGCGATGGTACGTTGTGAATTTAGCCGATTTCAATTAGCAAAAAGACCAGGCAAAAATCCAGAAGTGGAAAAACTGTTCCAATGCTGCTGGTAAGAGGCTAATCCGACGTACTTTGTGACGAGAAATCGAATGGTGCAAACCGCGTTGCTGTCCGACCAATACTTTTGGCTGTAGCGACAATTGAATGCGCATTTATGTGAAAATCACGTGCCCAAACAATGGCTCTTACTCCATGGAAACCAAGGAAATTTGCAATTTTTCAACAGCTGGAGATGCCTGGCCCAATGCCCGCAACTTTTGGCACCTTATTGATGTGGGTCAGTGTTCAATTGTAC
>NW_027018557.1:0-14728 GCF_032854445.1 Liolophura sinensis
TACAGGCAAAAGTATTGGTAGGAGAGCAACGCGGTTTGCACCATTCGATTTGTCGTCACAAAATACGTCGGATTAGCCTCTTACCAGTAGCACTGGAACAGTTTTTCCACTTTTGCATTTTTGCCTGGTCTTTTTGTTAATTGAAATCGGCTACACTGCACTCTGTACAATCGCGACTGGTCATTACTATATTCAACTTTTGACTATAAGTTATGTGCCCTTCGGTAGCCCAGAAGACGTCAAATCTTTGGGCTAAGCCCATTTAACTCACCCAGCAATTGCCTTACTTCTAAGTGCAAGACAATCTCAATGTCTTTATCTACGTGTAGAAAAACCACACCATTTGTACGTGAAAACCACAAGGTACTTGATACAGTCTGCTGTAAAAAGTACAACTGAACACTGACCCACTTCAGTAAGGTGCCAAAAGATGCGGAATTGAGCCAGGCATCGGCAGCTGTTGAAAAATTGCAAATTTCCCTGGTTTCCATGGAGTAAGAGCCGTTGCTGGGCACGTGATTATGACATAAATGATCATTTAATTGTCACTACAGGCAAAAGTATTGGTCGGAGAGCAACGCGGTTTGCACCATTCGATTTGTCGTCACAAAATACGTCGGATTAGCCTCTTACCAGCAGCACTGGAACAGTTTTTCCACTTTTGCATTTTTGCCTGGTCTTTTTGTTAATTGAAATCGGCTACACTGCACTCTGTACAATCGCGACTGGTCATTACTATATTCAACTTTTGACTATAAGTTATGTGCCCTTCGGTAGCCCAGAAGACGTCAAATCTTTGGGCTAAGCCCATTTAACTCACCCAGCAATTGCCTTACTTCTAAGTGCAAGACAATCTCAATGTCTTTATCTACGTGTAGAAAAACCACACCATTTGTACGTGAAAACCACAAGGTACTTGATACAGTCTGCTGTAAAAAGTACAACTGAACACTGACCCACTTCAGTAAGGTGCCAAAAGATGCGGAATTGAGCCAGGCATCGGCAGCTGTTGAAAAATTGCAAATATCCCTGGTTTCCATGGAGTAAGAGCCGTTGCTGGGCACGTGATTATAACATAAATGATCATTTAATTGTCACTACAGGCAAAAGTATTGGTCGGAGAGCAACGCGGTTTGCACCATTCGATTTGTCGTCACAAAATACGTCGGATTAGCCTTTTACAAGCAGCACTGGAACAGATTTTCCACTTTTGCAATTTTGCCTGGTCTTTTTGTTAATTGAAATCGGCTACACTGCACTCTGTACAATCGCGACTGGTCATTACTATATTCAACTTTTGACTATAAGTTATGTGCCCTTCGGTAGCCCAGAAGACGTCAAATCTTTGGGCTAAGCCCATTTAACTCACCCAGCAATTGCCTTACTTCTAAGTGCAAGACAATCTCAATGTCTTTATCTACGTGTAGAAAAACCACACCATTTGTACGTGAAAACCACAAGGTACTTGATACAGTCTGCTGTAAAAAGTACAACTGAACACTGACCCACATGAATAAGGTGCCAAAAGATGGGGAATTGAGCCAGGCATCGGCAGCTGTTGAAAAATTGCAAATTTCCCTGGTTTCCATGGAGTAAGAGCCGTTACTGGGCACGTGATTATGACATAAATGATCATTCAATTGTCACTACAGCCAAAAGTATTGGTCGGAGAACAACGCGGTTTGCATCATTCGATTTGTCGTCACAAAATACGTCGGATTAGCCTCTTACCAGCAGCACTGGAACAGTTTTTCCACTTTTGCATTTTTGCCTGGTCTTTTTGTTAATTGAAATCGGCTACACTGCACTCTGTACAATCGCGACTGGTCATTACTATATTCAACTTTTGACTATAAGTTATGTGCCCTTCGGTAGCCCAGAAGACGTCAAATCTTTTGGGCTAAGCCCATTTAACTCACCCAGCAATTGCCTTACTTCTAAGTGCAAGACAATCTCAATGTCTTTATCTACGTGTAGAAAAACCACACCATTTGTACGTGAAAACCACAAGGTACTTGATACAGTCTGCTGTAAAAAGTACAACTGAACACTGACCCACTTCAGTAAGGTGCCAAAAGATGAGGAATTGAGCCGCATCGCAGCTGTTGAAAATTGCAAATTTCCCTGGTTTTCCATGGAGTAAGAGCCGTTGCTGGGCACGTGATTATGACATAAATGATCATTCAATTGTCACTACAGGCAAAAGTATTGGTCGGAGAGCAACGCGGTTTGCACCATTCGATTTGTCGTCACAAAATACGTCGGATTAGCCTCTTACCAGCAGCACTGGAACAGTTTTTCCACTTTTGCATTTTGGCCTGGTCTTTTTGTTAATTGGAAATCGGCTACACTGCACTCTGTACAATCGCGACTGTCATTACTATATTCAACTTTTGACTATAAGTTATGTGCCCTTCGGTAGCCCAGAAGACGTCAAATCTTTGGGCTAAGCCCATTTAACTCACCCAGCAATTGCCTTACTTCTAAGTGCAAGACAATCTCAATGTCTTTATCTACGTGTAGAAAAACCACACCATTTGTACGTAAAAAAACACAAGGTACTTGATACAGTCTGCTGTAAAAAGTACAACTGAACACTGGACCCACTTCAGTAAGGTGCCAAAAGATGAGGAATTGAGCCAGGCATCGGCAGCTGTTGAAAAATTGCAAATTTCCCTGGTTTCCATGGAGTAAGAGCCGTTGCTGGGCACGTGATTATGACATAAATGATCAGATTCAATTGTCACTACAGGCAAAAGTATTGGTCGGAGAGCAACGCGGTTTGCACATTCGATTTGTCGTCACAAAATACGTCGGATTAGCCTCTTACCAGCAGCACTGGAACAGTTTTTCCACTTTTGCATTTTTGCCTGGTCTTTTTGTTAATTGAAATCGGCTACACTGCACTCTGTACAATCGCGACTGGTCATTACTATATTCAACTTTTGACTATAAGTTATGTGCCCTTTGGTAGCCCAGAAGACGTCAAATCTTTGGGCTAAGCCCATTTAACTCACCCAGCAATTGCCTTACTTCTAAGTGCAAGACAATCTCAATGTCTTTATCTACGTGTAGAAAAACCACACCATTTGTACGTGAAAAAGGTACTTGATACAGTCTGCTGTAAAAAGTACAACTGACCACAGACCCACATGAATAAGGTGCCAAAAGATGCGGAATTGAGCCAGGCATCGGCAGCTGTTGAAAAATTGCAAATTTCCCCTGGTTTCCATGGAGTAAGAGCCGTTGCTGGGCACGTGATTATGACATAAATGATCATTCAATTGTCACTACAGGCAAAAGTATTGGTCGGAAGAGCAACGCGGTTTGCACCATTCGATTTGTCGTCACAAAATACGTCGGATTAGCCTCTTACCAGCAGCACTGGAACAGTTTTTCCACTTTTGCATTTTTGCCTGGTCTTTTTGTTAATTGAAATCGGCTACACTGCACTCTGTACAATCGCGACTGGTCATTACTATATTCAACTTTTTGACTATAAGTTATGTGCCCTTCGGTAGCCCAGAAGACGTCAAATCTTTGGGCTAAGCCCATTTAAACTCACCCAGCAATTGCCTTACTTCTAAGTGCAAGACAATCTCAATGTCTTTATCTACGTGTAGAAAAACCACACACATTTGTACGTGAAAACCACAAGGTACTTGATACAGTCTGCTGTAAAAAGTACAACTGAACACTGACCCACTTCAGTAAGGTGCCAAAAGATGAGGAATTGAGCCAGGCATCGGCAGCTGTTGAAAAATTGCAAATTTCCCTGGTTTCCATGGAGTAAGAGCCGTTGCTGGGCACGTGATTATGACATAAATGATCATTCAATTGTCACTACAGGCAAAAGTATTGGTCGGAGAGCAACGCGGGTTTGCACCATTCGATTTGTCGTCACAAAATACGTCGGATAGCCTCTTACCAGCAGCACTGGAACAGATTTTCCACTTTTGCATTTTTGCCTGGTCTTTTGTTAATTGAAATCGGCTACACTGCACTCTGTACAATCGCGACCTGGTCATTACTATATTCAACTTTTGACTATAAGTTATGTGCCCTTCGGTAGCCCAGAAGACGTCAAATCTTTGGGCTAAGCCCATTTAACTCACCCAGCAATTGCCTTACTTCTAAGTGCAAGACAATCTCAATGTCTTTATCTATGTGTAGAAAAACCACACCATTTGTACGTGAAAACCACAAGGTACTTGATACAGTCTGCTGTAAAAAGTACAACTGAACACTGACCCACTTCAGTAAGGTGCCAAAAGATGAGGAATTGAGCCAGGCATCGGCAGCTGTTGAAAAATTGCAAATTTCCCTGGTTTCCATGGAGTAAGAGCCGTTGCTGGGCACGTGATTATGACATAAATGATCATTTGATTGTCATTACAGGCAAAAGTATTGGTCGGAGAGCAACGCGGTTTGCACCATTCGATTTGTCGTCACAAAATACGTCGGATTAGCCTCTTACCAGCAGCACTGGAACAGTTTTTCCACTTTTGCATTTTTGCCTGGTCTTTTTGTTAATTGAAATCGGCTACACCTGCACTCTGTACAATCGCGACTGGTCATTACTATATTCAACTTTTGACTATAAGTTATGTGCCCTTCGGTAGCCCAGAAGACGTCAAATCTTTGGGCTAAGCCCATTTAACTCACCCAGCAATTGCCTTACTTCTAAGTGCAAGACAATCTCAATGTCTTTATCTACGTGTAGAAAAACCACACCATTTGTACGTGAAAACCACAAGGTACTTGATACAGTCTGCTGTAAAAAGTACAACTGAACACTGACCCACTTCAGTAAGGTGCCAAAAGATGCGGAATTGAGCCAGGCATCGGCAGCTGTTGAAAAATTACAAATTTCCCTGGTTTCCATGGAGTAAGAGCCGTTGCTGGGCACGTGATTATGACATAAATGATCATTTAATTGTCACTACAGGCAAAAGTATTGGTCGGAGAGCAACGCGGTTTGCACCATTCGATTTGTCGTCACAAAATATGTCGGATTAGCCTCTTACCAGCAGCACTGGAACAGTTTTTCCACTTTTGCATTTTTGCCTGGTCTTTTTGTTAATTGAAATCGGCTACACTGCACTCTGTACAATCGCGACTGGTCATTACTATATTCAACTTTTGACTATAAGTTATGTGCCCTTCGGTAGCCCAGAAGACGTCAAATCTTTGGGCTAAGCCCATTTAACTCACCCAGCAATTGCCTTACTTCTAAGTGCAAGACAATCTCAATGTCTTTATCTACGTGTAGAAAAACCACACCATTTGTACGTGAAAACCACAAGGTACTTGATACAGTCTGCTGTAAAAAGTACAACTGACCACAGACCCACATGAATAAGGTGCCAAAAGATGCGGAATTGAGCCAGGCATCGGCAGCTGTTGAAAAATTGCAAATTTCCCTGGTTTCCATGGAGTAAGACCCGTTGCTGGGCACGTGATTATGACATAAATGATCATTCAATTGTCACTACAGGCAAAAGTATTGGTCGGAGAGCAACGCGGTTTGCACCATTCGATTTGTCGTCACAAAATACGTCGGATTAGCCTCTTACCAGCAGCACTGGAACAGTTTTTCCACTTTTGCATTTTTGCCTGGTCTTTTTGTTAATTGAAATCGGCTACACTGCACTCTGTACAATCGCGACTGGTCATTACTATATTCAACTTTTGACTATAAGTTATGTGCCCTTCGGTAGCCCAGAAGACGTCAAATCTTTGGGCTAAGCCCATTTAACTCACCCAGCAATTGCCTTACTTCTAAGTGCAAGACAATCTCAATGTCTTTATCTACGTGTAGAAAAACCACACAGTTTGTACGTGAAAACCACAAGGTACTTGATACAGTCTGCTGTAAAAAGTACAACTGACCACAGACCCACATGAATAAGGTGCCAAAAGATGCGGAATTGAGCCAGGCATCGGCAGCTGTTGAAAAATTGCAAATTTCCCTGGTTTCCATGGAGTAAGAGCCGTTGCTGGGCACGTGATTATGACATAAATGATCATTCAATTGTCACTACAGGCAAAAGTATTGGTCGGAGAGCAACGCGGTTTGCACCATTCGATTTGTCGTCACAAAATACGTCGGATTAGCCTCTTACCAGCAGCACTGGAACAGTTTTTCCACTTTTGCATTTTTGCCTGGTCTTTTTGTTAATTGAAATCGGCTACACTGCACTCTGTACAATCGCGACTGGTCATTACTATATTCAACTTTTGACTATAAGTTATGTGCCCTTCGGTAGCCCAGAAGACGTCAAATCTTTGGGCTAAGCCCATTTAACTCACCCAGCAATTGCCTTACTTCTAAGTGCAAGACAATCTCAATGTCTTTATCTACGTGTAGAAAAACCACACCATTTGTACGTGAAAACCACAAGGTACTTGATACAGTCTGCTGTAAAAAGTACAACTGAACACTGACCCACTTCAGTAAGGTGCCAAAAGATGAGGAATTGAGCCAGGCATCGGCAGCTGTTGAAAAATTGCAAATTTCCCTGGTTTCCATGGAGTAAGAGCCGTTGCTGGGCACGTGATTATGACATAAATGATCATTTAATTGTCACTACAGGCAAAAGTATTGGTCGGAGAGCAACGCGGTTTGCACCATTCGATTTGTCGTCACAAAATATGTCGGATTAGCCTCTTACCAGCAGCACTGGAACAGTTTTTCCACTTTTGCATTTTTGCCTGGTCTTTTTGTTAATTGAAATCGGCTACACTGCACTCTGTACAATCGCGACTGGTCATTACTATATTCAACTTTTGACTATAAGTTATGTGCCCTTCGGTAGCCCAGAAGACGTCAAATCTTTGGGCTAAGCCCATTTAACTCACCCAGCAATTGCCTTACTTCTAAGTGCAAGACAATCTCAATGTCTTTATCTACGTGTAGAAAAACCACACCATTTGTACGTGAAAACCACAAGGTACTTGATACAGTCTGCTGTAAAAAGTACAACTGACCACAGACCCAAATGAATAAGGTGCCAAAAGATGCGGAATTGAGCCAGGCATCGGCAGCTGTTGAAAAATTGCAAATTTCCCTGGTTTCCATGGAGTAAGAGCCGTTGCTGGGCACGTGATTATGACATAAATGATCATTCAATTGTCACTACAGGCAAAAGTATTGGTCGGAGAGCAACGCGGTTTGCACCATTCGATTTGTCGTCACAAAATACGTCGGATTAGCCTCTTACCAGCAGCACTGGAACAGTTTTTCCACTTTTGCATTTTTGCCTGGTCTTTTTGTTAATTGAAATCGGCTACACTGCACTCTGTACAATCGCGACTGGTCATTACTATATTCAACTTTTGACTATAAGTTATGTGCCCTTCGGTAGCCCAGAAGACGTCAAATCTTTGGGCTAAGCCCATTTAACTCACCCAGCAATTGCCTTACTTCTAAGTGCAAGACAATCTCAATGTCTTTATCTACGTGTAGAAAAACCACACAGTTTGTACGTGAAAACCACAAGGTACTTGATACAGTCTGCTGTAAAAAGTACAACTGACCACAGACCCACATGAATAAGGTGCCAAAAGATGCGGAATTGAGCCAGGCATCGGCAGCTGTTGAAAAATTGCAAATTTCCCTGGTTTCCATGGAGTAAGAGCCGTTGCTGGGCACGTGATTATGACATAAATGATCATTCAATTGTCACTACAGGCAAAAGTATTGGTCGGAGAGCAACGCGGTTTGCACCATTCGATTTGTCGTCACAAAATACGTCGGATTAGCCTCTTACCAGCAGCACTGGAACAGTTTTTCCACTTTTGCATTTTTGCCTGGTCTTTTTGTTAATTGAAATCGGCTACACTGCACTCTGTACAATCGCGACTGGTCATTACTATATTCAACTTTTGACTATAAGTTATGTGCCCTTCGGTAGCCCAGAAGACGTCAAATCTTTCGGCTAAGCCCATTTAACTCACCCAGCAATTGCCTTACTTCTAAGTGCAAGACAATCTCAATGTCTTTATCTACGTGTAGAAAAACCACACCATTTGTACGTGAAAACCACAAGGTACTTGATACAGTCTGCTGTAAAAAGTACAACTGAACACTGACCCACTTCAGTAAGGTGCCAAAAGATGAGGAATTGAGCCAGGCATCGGCAGCTGTTGAAAAATTGCAAATTTCCCTGGTTTCCATGGAGTAAGAGCCGTTGCTGGGCACGTGATTATGACATAAATGATCATTTAATTGTCACTACAGGCAAAAGTATTGGTCGGAGAGCAACGCGGTTTGCACCATTCGATTTGTCGTCACAAAATACGTCGGATTAGCCTCTTACCAGCAGCACTGGAACAGTTTTTCCACTTTGCATTTTTGCCTGGTCTTTTTGTTAATTGAAATCGGCTACACTGCACTCTGTACAATCGCGACTGGTCATTACTATATTCAACTTTTGACTATAAGTTATGTGCCCTTCGGTAGCCCAGAAGACGTCAAATCTTTGGGCTAAGCCCATTTAACTCACCCAGCAATTGCCTTACTTCTAAGTGCAAGACAATCTCAATGTCTTTATCTACGTGTAGAAAAACCACACAGTTTGTACGTGAAAACCACAAGGTACTTGATACAGTCTGCTGTAAAAAGTACAACTGACCACAGACCCACATGAATAAGGTGCCAAAAGATGCGGAATTGAGCCAGGCATCGGCAGCTGTTGAAAAATTGCAAATTTCCCTGGTTTCCATGGAGTAAGAGCCGTTGCTGGGCACGTGATTATGACATAAATGATCATTCAATTGTCACTACAGGCAAAAGTATTGTTCGGAGAGCAACGCGGTTTGCACCATTCGATTTGTCGTCACAAAATACGTCGGATTAGCCTCTTACCAGCAGCACTGGAACAGTTTTTCCACTTTTGCATTTTTGCCTGGTCTTTTTGTTAATTGAAATCGGCTACACTGCACTCTGTACAATCGCGACTGGTCATTACTATATTCAACTTTTGACTATAAGTTATGTGCCCTTCGGTAGCCCAGAAGACGTCAAATCTTTGGGCTAAGCCCATTTAACTCACCCAGCAATTGCCTTACTTCTAAGTGCAAGACAATCTCAATGTCTTTATCTACGTGTAGAAAAACCACACCATTTGTACGTGAAAACCACAAGGTACTTGATACAGTCTGCTGTAAAAAGTACAACTGACCACAGACCCACATGAATAAGGTGCCAAAAGATGCGGAATTGAGCCAGGCATCGGCAGCTGTTGAAAAATTGCAAATTTCCCTGGTTTCCATGGAGTAAGAGCCGTTGCTGGGCACGTGATTATGACATAAATGATCATTTAATTGTCACTACAGGCAAAAGTATTGGTCGGAGAGCAACGCGGTTTGCACCATTCGATTTGTCGTCAGAAAATACGTCGGATTAGCCTCTTACCAGCAGCACTGGAACAGTTTTTCCACTTTTGCATTTTTGCCTGGTCTTTTTGTTAATTGAAATCGGCTACACTGCACTCTGTACAATCGCGACTGGTCATTACTATATTCAACTTTTGACTATAAGTTATGTGCCCTTCGGTAGCCCAGAAGACGTCAAATCTTTGGGCTAAGCCCATTTAACTCACCCAGCAATTGCCTTACTTCTAAGTGCAAGACAATCTCAATGTCTTTATCTACGTGTAGAAAAACCACACCATTTGTACGTGAAAACCACAAGGTACTTGATACAGTCTGCTGTAAAAAGTACAACTGAACACTGACCCACTTCAGTAAGGTGCCAAAAGATGCGGAATTGAGCCAGGCATCGGCAGCTGTTGAAAAATTACAAATTTCCCTGGTTTCCATGGAGTAAGAGCCGTTGCTGGGCACGTGATTATGACATAAATGATCATTTAATTGTCACTACAGGCAAAAGTATTGGTCGGAGAGCAACGCGGTTTGCACCATTCGATTTGTCGTCACAAAATACGTCGGATTAGCCTCTTACCAGCAGCACTGGAACAGTTTTTCCACTTTTGCATTTTTGCCTGGTCTTTTTGTTAATTGAAATCGGCTACACTGCACTCTGTACAATCGCGACTGGTCATTACTATATTCAACTTTTGACTATAAGTTATGTGCCCTTCGGTAGCCCAGAAGACGTCAAATCTTTGGGCCAAGCCCATTTAACTCACCCAGCAATTGCCGTACTTCTAAGTGCAAGACAATCTCAATGTCTTTATCTACGTGTAGAAAAACCACACAGTTTGTACGTGAAAACCACAAGGTACTTGATACAGTCTGCTGTAAAAAGTACAACTGACCACAGACCCACATGAATAAGGTGCCAAAAGATGCGGAATTGAGCCAGGCATCGGCAGCTGTTGGAAAAAATTGCAAATTTCCCTGGTTTCCATGGAGTAAGAGCCGTTGCTGGGCACGTGATTATGACATAAATGATCATTCAATTGTCACTACAGGCAAAAGTATTGGTCGGAGAGCAACGCGGTTTGCACCATTCGATTTGTCGTCACAAAATACGTCGGATTAGCCTCTTACCAGCAGCACTGGAACAGTTTTTTCCACTTTTGCATTTTTGCCTGGTCTTTTTGTTAATTGAAATCGGCTACACTGCACTCTGTACAATCGCGACTGGTCATTACTATATTCAACTTTTGACTATAAGTTATGTGCCCTTCGGTAGCCCAGAAGACGTCAAATCTTTGGGCTAAGCCCATTTAACTCACCCAGCAATTGCCTTACTTCTAAGTGCAAGACAATCTCAATGTCTTTATCTACGTGTAGAAAAACCACACCATTTGTACGTGAAAACCACAAGGTACTTGATACAGTCTGCTGTAAAAAGTACAACTGAACACTGACCCACTTCAGTAAGGTGCCAAAAGATGCGGAATTGAGCCAGGCATCGGCAGCTGTTGAAAAATTACAAATTTCCCTGGTTTCCATGGAGTAAGAGCCGTTGCTGGGCACGTGATTATGACATAAATGATCATTTAATTGTCACTACAGGCAAAAGTATTGGTCGGAGAGCAACGCGGTTTGCACCATTCGATTTGTCGTCACAAAATACGTCGGATTAGCCTCTTACCAGCAGCACTGGAACAGTTTTTCCACTTTTGCATTTTTGCCTGGTCTTTTTGTTAATTGAAATCGGCTACACTGCACTCTGTACAATCGCGACTGGTCATTACTATATTCAACTTTTGACTATAAGTTATGTGCCCTTCGGTAGCCCAGAAGACGTCAAATCTTTGGGCCAAGCCCATTTAACTCACCCAGCAATTGCCGTACTTCTAAGTGCAAGACAATCTCAATGTCTTTATCTACGTGTAGAAAAACCACACAGTTTGTACGTGAAAACCACAAGGTACTTGATACAGTCTGCTGTAAAAAGTACAACTGACCACAGACCCACATGAATAAGGTGCCAAAAGATGCGGAATTGAGCCAGGCATCGGCAGCTGTTGAAAAATTGCAAATTTCCCTGGTTTCCATGGAGTAAGAGCCGTTGCTGGGCACGTGATTATGACATAAATGATCATTCAATTGTCACTACAGGCAAAAGTATTGTTCGGAGAGCAACGCGGTTTGCACCATTCGATTTGTCGTCACAAAATACGTCGGATTAGCCTCTTACCAGCAGCACTGGAACAGTTTTTCCACTTTTGCATTTTTGCCTGGTCTTTTTGTTAATTGAAATCGGCTACACTGCACTCTGTACAATCGCGACTGGTCATTACTATATTCAACTTTTGACTATAAGTTATGTGCCCTTCGGTAGCCCAGAAGACGTCAAATCTTTGGGCTAAGCCCATTTAACTCACCCAGCAATTGCCTTACTTCTAAGTGCAAGACAATCTCAATGTCTTTATCTACGTGTAGAAAAACCACACCATTTGTACGTGAAAACCACAAGGTACTTGATACAGTCTGCTGTAAAAAGTACAACTGACCACAGACCCACATGAATAAGGTGCCAAAAGATGCGGAATTGAGCCAGGCATCGGCAGCTGTTGAAAAATTGCAAATTTCCCTGGTTTCCATGGAGTAAGAGCCGTTGCTGGGCACGTGATTATGACATAAATGATCATTTAATTGTCACTACAGGCAAAAGTATTGGTCGGAGAGCAACGCGGTTTGCACCATTCGATTTGTCGTCAGAAAATACGTCGGATTAGCCTCTTACCAGCAGCACTGGAACAGTTTTTTCCACTTTTGCATTTTTGCCTGGTCTTTTTGTTAATTGAAATCGGCTACACTGCACTCTGTACAATCGCGACTGGTCATTACTATATTCAACTTTTGACTATAAGTTATGTGCCCTTCGGTAGCCCAGAAGACGTCAAATCTTTGGGCTAAGCCCATTTAACTCACCCAGCAATTGCCTTACTTCTAAGTGCAAGACAATCTCAATGTCTTTATCTACGTGTAGAAAAACCACACCATTTGTACGTGAAAACCACAAGGTACTTGATACAGTCTGCTGTAAAAAGTACAACTGAACACTGACCCACTTCAGTAAGGTGCCAAAAGATGCGGAATTGAGCCAGGCATCGGCAGCTGTTGAAAAATTACAAATTTCCCTGGTTTCCATGGAGTAAGAGCCGTTGCTGGGCACGTGATTATGACATAAATGATCATTTAATTGTCACTACAGGCAAAAGTATTGGTCGGAGAGCAACGCGGTTTGCACCATTCGATTTGTCGTCACAAAATACGTCGGATTAGCCTCTTACCAGCAGCACTGGAACAGTTTTTCCACTTTTGCATTTTTGCCTGGTCTTTTTGTTAATTGAAATCGGCTACACTGCACTCTGTACAATCGCGACTGGTCATTACTATATTCAACTTTTGACTATAAGTTATGTGCCCTTCGGTAGCCCAGAAGACGTCAAATCTTTGGGCCAAG
This sequence comes from Liolophura sinensis, assembly GCF_032854445.1. NCBI lineage: Eukaryota > Metazoa > Mollusca > Polyplacophora > Chitonida > Chitonidae > Liolophura > Liolophura sinensis. Next base: position 12,890 of record NW_027018557.1, read on the forward strand.
CCCATTTAACTCACCCAGCAATTGCCGTACTTCTAAGTGCAAGACAATCTCAATGTCTTTATCTACGTGTAGAAAAACCACACAGTTTGTACGTGAAAACCACAAGGTACTTGATACAGTCTGCTGTAAAAAGTACAACTGACCACAGACCCACATGAATAAGGTGCCAAAAGATGCGGAATTGAGCCAGGCATCGGCAGCTGTTGAAAAATTGCAAATTTCCCTGGTTTCCATGGAGTAAGAGCCGTTGCTGGGCACGTGATTATGACATAAATGATCATTCAATTGTCACTACAGGCAAAAGTATTGGTCGGAGAGCAACGCGGTTTGCACCATTCGATTTGTCGTCACAAAATACGTCGGATTAGCCTCTTACCAGCAGCACTGGAACAGTTTTTCCACTTTTGCATTTTTGCCTGGTCTTTTTGTTAATTGAAATCGGCTACACTGCACTCTGTACAATCGCGACTGGTCATTACTATATTCAACTTTTGACTATAAGTTATGTGCCCTTCGGTAGCCCAGAAGACGTCAAATCTTTGGGCTAAGCCCATTTAACTCACCCAGCAATTGCCTTACTTCTAAGTGCAAGACAATCTCAATGTCTTTATCTACGTGTAGAAAAACCACACCATTTGTACGTGAAAACCACAAGGTACTTGATACAGTCTGCTGTAAAAAGTACAACTGAACACTGACCCACTTCAGTAAGGTGCCAAAAGATGCGGAATTGAGCCAGGCATCGGCAGCTGTTGAAAAATTACAAATTTCCCTGGTTTCCATGGAGTAAGAGCCGTTGCTGGGCACGTGATTATGACATAAATGATCATTTAATTGTCACTACAGGCAAAAGTATTGGTCGGAGAGCAACGCGGTTTGCACCATTCGATTTGTCGTCACAAAATACGTCGGATTAGCCTCTTACCAGCAGCACTGGAACAGTTTTTCCACTTTTGCATTTTTGCCTGGTCTTTTTGTTAATTGAAATCGGCTACACTGCACTCTGTACAATCGCGACTGGTCATTACTATATTCAACTTTTGACTATAAGTTATGTGCCCTTCGGTAGCCCAGAAGACGTCAAATCTTTGGGCCAAGCCCATTTAACTCACCCAGCAATTGCCGTACTTCTAAGTGCAAGACAATCTCAATGTCTTTATCTACGTGTAGAAAAAACCACACAGTTTGTACGTGAAAACCACAAGGTACTTGATACAGTCTGCTGTAAAAAGTACAACTGACCACAGACCCACATGAATAAAGTGCCAAAAGATGCGGAATTGAGCCAGGCATCGGCAGCTGTTGAAAAATTGCAAATTTCCCTGGTTTCCATGGAGTAAGAGCCGTTGCTGGGCACGTGATTATGACATAAATGATCATTCAATTGTCACTACAGGCAAAAGTATTGGTCGGAGAGCAACGCGGTTTGCACCATTCGATTTGTCGTCACAAAATACGTCGGATTAGCCTCTTACCAGCAGCACTGGAACAGATTTTCCACTTTTGCATTTTTGCCTGGTCTTTTTGTTAATTGAAATCGGCTACACTGCACTCTGTACAATCGCGACTGGTCATTACTATATTCAACTTTTGACTATAAGTTATGTGCCCTTCGGTAGCCCAGAAGACGTCAAATCTTTTGGGCTAAGCCCCATTTAACTCACCCAGCAATTGCCTTACTTCTAAGTGCAAGACAATCTCAATGTCTTTATCTACGTGTAGAAAAACCACACCATTTGTACGTGAAAACCACAAGGTACTTGATACAGTCTGCTGTAAAAAGTACAACTGAACACTGACCCACTTCAGTAAGGTGCCAAAAGATGAGGAATTGAGCAC